>NC_071113.1:29090000-29185000 GCF_024256425.1 Clarias gariepinus
CTCTCTCTCCCTCTCTCTCTCTCTCTCTCTCTTCCTCCCTCTCTCCCTCTCTCCCTCTCTCTCTCTCTCTCTCTCTTCCTCCCTCTCTCCCTCTCTCTCTTCCTCTCTCTCTCTCCTTAAGATGTTGTTTTATTCATCAGGGCATTGATTGGAATTTCACCGACACGGCTCACCAAGAATCCTAAAGATAAAAACTCTTACTGTGCAATTAAGTAGTAAAAAAATAGCCATAATTATACATAAAATGTTCTTACTTTGTGTTTTCCAAAGTTGTGCGAAAAAGCAGCTTCTTAAACCTGTGAAGATCTGAATCACGCACTTCTTTTATTGCATCATACAAGTGTTACTCTTAGACAGGAGAAAACACATTTCTCACATGCATGCTTGGAATAGCCATCCACTTTATTAGGTACGCCTGGACATGACATATAGTTATCTCATGTCATGAGGCAGCAGAACCAAGTGTGTACAGAACCGTGGAGATAGATGTGGAGAGCTCGAGGTTAGGACATCAGAAGCAGGTTGAGACCACAAGGTCAGGACATCAGGAGCAGGTCGAGAGCTCGAGGTCAGGACATCAGGAGCAGCTTGAGACCACAAGGTCAGGACATCAGAAGCAGGTTGAGACCACAAGGTCAGGACATCAGGAGCAGGTTGAGACCACAAGGTCAGGACATCAGGAGCAGGTCGAGAGCTCGAGGTCAGGACATCAGGAGCAGGTTGAGACCACAAGGTCAGGACATCAGGAGCAGGTCGAGAGCTCGAGGTCAGGACATCAGGAGCAGGTCGAGACCACGAGGTCAGGACATCAGGAGCAGGTCGAGAGCTCGAGGTCAGGACATCAGGAGCAGGTCGAGAGCTCGAGGTCAGGACATCAGGAGCAGGTCGAGACCACGATGTCAGGACATCAGGAGCAGGTCGAGAGCTCGAGGTCAGGACATCAGGAGCAGGTCGAGACCACGATGTCAGGACATCAGGAGCAGGTCGAGAGCTCGAGGTCAGGACATCAGGAGCAGGTCGAGACCACGAGGTCAGGACATCAGGAGCAGGTCGAGAGCTCGAGGTCAGGACATCAGGAGCAGGTCGAGAGCTCGAGGTCAGGACATCAGGAGCAGGTCGAGACCACGATGTCAGGACATCAGGAGCAGGTCGAGAGCTCGAGGTCAGGACATCAGGAGCAGGTCGAGACCACGATGTCAGGACATCAGGAGCAGGTCGAGAGCTCGAGGTCAGGACATCAGGAGCAGGTCGAGAGCTCGAGGTCAGGACATCAGGAGCAGGTCGAGAGCTCGAGGTCAGGATATCAGGAGCAGGTCGAGACCACGAGGTCAGGACATCAGGAGCAGGTCGAGAGCTTCAGGTGGTGAGGAAACTGTGTGATTGTAACTGAGACTTTGCTGTTGGGTTTTGGGAGGTTCATGTCACCACAGCGTGTTAAAAACACGAGAACATTATTTGTACATGTGGTCGTCCGAAAGTAACCTTGCCGCTGGTATTCGTGAGCGTTCTGGCCGTGGCGGAGCTCCTCATCAGGGCCGCGCGGTACGGTATGTGTAAACCATCCGCACGTCTCACCGCGCCAGGGTATGAGCGGCTTAGGTGGACGCCGTTAACCAGCACATCTCCCACTTCATGATGGGAAACATCTGACCTTTGGCCCAATGTGACATGAAGACATGCAAGACAGGAAGGAAGCTGTTCACGCGCCATCCTGGTTTACAAAATCTTACGTTTACGGACAAGGCGACAATTTACGACATTTACGACGACATAGTTTTAAACGATTTCTTTCACTGTCAGTGATTTAGAGTACAAACGTGTTGTTAAATAATCAAATCTGATTGGTCGGAAGGTGTTGGAAAAAAATAACACGTGCATAATTAAGGTCAGATTATTGCGTGTGTGTGTGTGTGTTGAAAAATCAATAGAATTAAAACCCGGCCTGTTTTCCCAGGCTTGTCAGTGGTGTAATACCAGCTCCACTTGCATACCAGTGTGTTTATGTGTGTGTGTGTGTGTGTGTGTGTGTAGTATTCTCACTTTCGTCATCCAGGCGAATGCCAGAGGATTCTGTTTGCAACACGATAGCCGAGTCGACGCCGGCTCAGAGCCCCGCGCTTCACACAAGGAGTCAGAAGTGTCACCGCGAGCCGAGCGTGAGCCGCGATCTCATGACGGAGCATCAGACGACAGCGCGGGTTCGAATTAGCCGCAACTGGAGACGATTTATCGCTGCAGAGAAGCCGTGTGGCATGTGTGCTGCATCTCTCTCCGGAGATCGGGTGTGAATAAAAGGCCAGAACCTTTCAGTCAAAGGTGTTAAAGGGCGAGCGAGCGCACACACACCTGCTGGAAAACACACACTCCGGTGTTCAGATATACGGCGTCGCCGGCTTCCGTTCCTCCTCCTCTGTTTTCTTTTCTTGTTTGTGTCTCTTATCTCGACTTCATGTCTATCTTTTTCCACTTTCCACTTTCCAGTCCACCCATCCTGTCTTCTCGGTCCTGCACATCGATGCTCATAAACACAGCGACACTGATTTAGCTCCTGACGCGCTTCACATGCGGTACTGAGGTCATGTGGAGTGTGTGTGTGTGTGTGTGTGTGTGTCATGTGGAATGGAAGTGAAGTGTAAGACTGCAGACAACAACGAGAACTTCTCACTCTGATCGGTCACAAACGCACGTGTTATTTTTGTATAACAGCACGACCCGGACCTGGAGTCACGTGACCGACAGGTTTATATCAGCGCGCTCGTTATAAGACGTCATCGTCGCTATGGTAATGGCTCATACACAGACTTGTACAGTGGAAGTTCCACATCAGACGTTAAAGCAGTTAAGTTGTGTAAATTCAATTTAAAAAAATGATTAGCCTTGATTTTG
The DNA here is from genome assembly GCF_024256425.1 of Clarias gariepinus. Lineage (NCBI taxonomy): Eukaryota > Metazoa > Chordata > Actinopteri > Siluriformes > Clariidae > Clarias > Clarias gariepinus. The sequence continues at coordinate 29,092,887 of NC_071113.1, forward strand.
TTGATTTTATTTTTCACGTAAGAGAGAGACAGAGAGGCTGGGAGGCCAGCTGCTGCAGGAGTAAATATAATGCACGGTGTGAAGAACAGCCCCGCTGTGTGTGTGTGTGTGTGTGTGTGTGTGAGATCACAGCAGGACTCAGGTTACACTGCAGCCGAACAGATTAGATCTCACGCTCGGCCAAACTTTAACTTTTTTTTTTTTTACTTTTATTTAGATAAAAAAACTTTTTTTAAGATATTATGAAGATTACAAAAGCAAACCTGTAAAATTCTGCATTAAATAAAAAAAAAAAAGTTGAAACATTTAGAAGATGTCCAGACAACAGTTTCTCATCATTTTGTAATTAAATTATGTTTTAAAAAACAACACTAAAAATAATTAAAATGATTTTAAAGGCTGTGAGGGATATTTCAGCTGGAACATTAACACACACACACTTTGAGAGAGCTCTGTGTATGTGTGTGTGTGTGTGTGTGTGTGTGTTTAAGACAGAGGGAAGTGTTATCATGGTTTGGACTTGGTTCAGACATTGTGGTTCAGGATTACCGGAGGTGTTTAACGATGTGTCTAATGTTCTGTACTGCTTTCTATCACGTTCTAGCAGCCGGACCGCAGTGAAAAACACTCCTGTCGCTTCCTGAAGAACATTCCTCTCTTATTGTGTGTGTGTGTGTGTGTGTGTGTGTGTGTGTGTGTGTGTATTTATTAGTGTGTCGCAGGGTACGTGGGAGCTGAGAGAGTGTAGGAGCCATGCCAGTTTGTTTTATTTGTTTGAGATGTGTATAGGGAATACATCCGTGTGTGTGTGTGTGTGTGTGTGTGGATTCTGATTGGTTAGAAGGTGTTAATTGATTTTTAATAACATGAGCAACATGTTTATATTTATTCTCATGTCTTAGTTTGACGTGATCGTATAAGATGAGGAGCTCAGTATGGATGGAAACTCGATCTCCTCTGAGGATGATGTCATCGCGCTGGGCGTGTATTGTGTTGTTGCTGTGGTTCCTGTTTTTGTGGAAAGAGGGAGATTGAAGAGGAAGGAAAGAGGGAGAGGGAAAGAGAGAGAGAGAGACTGGGTGGTGTGCGTATGTATGTAGCTTTTGCAGAAATAAAAGATGTGTTTGGGGCCGTTTTAGTTCTTATCCATAAGTTCAGTCAGTTCAGAGAAGTTAAAAACAGCAGTGCGATGGAGCTGGATAGTGGGGGTGGGGTTAGTAATGGTGTTGAGGGTGGGGTCAGTAACGCTGGCGTTGAGGGTGGGGTCAGTAACGCTGGTGTTGAGGGTGGGGTCAGTAGCGATGGTGTTGAGGGTGGGGTCAGTAACGCTGGTGTTGAGGGTGGGGTCAGTAGCGATGGTGTTGAGGGTGGGGTCAGTAACGCTGGTGTTGAGGGTGGGGTCAGTAGCGATGGTGTTGAGGGTGTGGTCAGTAACGATGGTGTTGAGGGTGGGGTCAGTAACGCTGGTGTTGAGGGTGGGGTCAGTAACGCTGGTGTTGAGGGTGGGGTCAGTAGCGATGGTGTTGAGGGTGGGGTCAGTAGCGATGGCGTTGAGGGTGGGGTCAGTAACGCTGGTGTTGAGGGTGGGGTCAGTAGCGATGGTGTTGAGGGTGGGGTCAGTAACGCTGGTGTTGAGGGTGGGATTAGTAGCGATGGTGTTGAGGGTGGAAGAAAAAGTTTCGATTCTAAATATTTTATATGTAAATGGTTTATTCTAGGTGCTGTAGAAGAGCCTCAAATTGCTTATTAGAATCTTTTCTTGATGCTTTTACAAACAATGACGCTCATGTCACTATGGTGTGTGTGTGTGTGTGTGTGTGCAGAATGTGGCTGCGACCTGGCTCAGGGAGGTTTCTTCGTGCGGCAGGGCGACTACATCTGCACTCTGGACTACCAGCGGCTCTACGGGACGCGATGCTTCAGCTGCGAGCAGTTCATCGAGGGCGAGGTGGTGTCCGCGCTCGGCAAGACCTATCACCCACGATGCTTCGTGTGTGCCATTTGCAAGTAAGACACACACGTACAATCTTCCTCACTCACACACACACACACACACACACACACACACACACACACACACACACACACACACACACACACACTTTTTGTTTTTCTGCTTGTTCACCAGGTGTGTGTGTTACAGGAGCAGAACCATTTTCATCTCCTGAGTGTAATGAGATTTTCCCACAATGTTCAATTTATATTTCCTGCCTCTTATATTTCTTCCTCCATCTCTCTCTCTCTCTCTCTCTCTCTCTCTCTCTCTCTTTCTGCATTAAACATCACACACGCTTACACACACATCTCTTGCTTCTTCTATTTTTTCCTTCTCTCTTCTCTTATTAAGTTAGCTTCTTTACTGCTACATATCAGTAACCTGCTTTTCTTTGATCTGATCATGTTTTAAAGCTATGAAAGCTTCATCATTATGAATTTTCTGTTGATTTTGCTTAGTATTTTTTTATTCATTTATTTGATACAAACACACAGTAGAGAGTTACTGCATGATTTTACTGTGTCTCATTTTGTCATTACAGCATCACTCATATTGAACTGTACATAATTATAATTTACCATGCCTGCCTGTACACATAAGAAGAGTATGATCTGTAAGAAAGGTTTCATTATTTACTTATTTCATCAATAATGATCTAAGCAAGTTTAATTATGATTCTGCAATCTCGCACTTCTCCACTCCAACACCACTCCATCCAGCTGTAAAATAACCGAAATTATTAGGGCTGTCAAAACGCAAATTGGTCATATGGCCGAGTTTGACCCTGATGGCTTCCCATAATAGTAGCGCGGTTACCCGGTTATCAAGTGTGTGATAATAAGGGGTTAATGTGCTGAGCAGAGTGTAGTTTTATTATAAAAAACTCAATCTTGATTAATCACAGTCCATGGCGCTGATTAACTAGATTAAAAGTTTTAATCGATTGACTGCACTAGAAATTAACTGGCTAATGTTATAAAGAACGTGACGAGTAATTGCATAACCACTTGCATGTGCATTTTACTTGGTTCAACATATAAACCTGGGGAAAGTGTGCAAAAATGTTTTATGATATATTAATAAAAAGCTATTTCCTCATTTCAGTATTGATATCAGCAGACATGCCTCATGACTGATATTAATAACAACATCGATTTAAATAAGATGAAGTTATCAGGATATCATGCTCAGCTTGCATCCAGTTTGTTTTGAGGTCGTTTAAAAGTACCTTAGTTTGGTTACATTTGAGATGATATCGCGTATCAGAATTCACATGCTTTACAGCTAAATGTTTCTGCACAAAAATTCACAGAGGTATTTGGTCTTCTTTTATGAAACATACTGTTCTTCTGATGTACTGTAAGGACATTATACCTTCTATCCATCCATACTATCCATCTTCCTTCCTGTCTTTGTAAAACATTTTACAATAGAAATGGTTATGTACATCACACACTTAAATGTAGTGCTGAAAAACAGCCACCTAGTTTTTTTTTTTCTTTCAAGCCCAATATGGTAACATGCAGCAACAATGTGATTCACACCCTTAATGCTTGTCGCTGTTCCTACTTTGACCACTAGGGGCAATAATAACTTTACTAACTGTGAACTAGCTGTGAACCTACACTGTAAAAAAGTTCTTCTGGACTAGTTTAGGTTTTACATATCAATAATTTTTCTAATCAGTTTAAAATAATCGTTAGATTTTTTTTTTTACTTTTTCAAATTTATTTGACTTGTTTATTACTTTACGTTTTATTATATTTTGATTTTATTTAATATATTTATTTTTACTCAAATGGAAATTTTGGCCTGAATTTAGGTATATTATGCATTTTCTTTATACATTATCCTTTTCAGTGTAATATTCCACTAATTATCAGATCAATGAGAATAAACGAATTTATCATCTAACTATCATCAGAACAGACACACCTGATTTGCAATAGATGGTAAACATTCTATTCTATTCTATTCTATTCTATTCAGTAGGTAAAGTTTAGCCTGTAAACACTTAATCCAGTCGTCTCTCTCTCGTTGGAATGATGTGTTTTCTTTGAGTCTGTAATATTATCCGATGTTTCTGGAAGAGAAGTCTAGCATTCCTAGTGAGCTCTAAAGGTCCACCTGCACTCTTTTGTTGTTTAGAGCAGTATGTGCTTCTGAGATTGCCACATAATTACAAAGAACATGAAGAATAGAATGTGAAAGTAGTTTCCATGAGTTGATGTGATCCATTTTGGGTATCTTCTCCTTTTGAATGTATTGAATGTTCTCCTCCTTCTTTTGGTATATTTTCAGCTGAATAAACCCTCCTTTAAAACCCTTCTGTAAAACTTCTTTTAAAACCATTTTATGATTTTCTCCCTAATTTAGTCGTGTCCAATTCCTCCCCATCACTAGGGGGCTCCCACATTTAGGCTACTTTTACCACTCAGTCGGGAGGGTCGAAGACTTTCACATGTTTCCTCCGAACCACGTGACCCCAGCCGACCACCTTTTGGAACTGCCCACTCACGCACCATTGGGGGCAGTGTAACACACTCGGAGGACAGCGCTATACTGCTCCCTCCGCTTGCGTGAGCTCACAGACACCCCTGATTGGCTGTAGAGCCGTGATTAATGTAGGAACACAAAGAACCTCTCATCTCTCCACTCTAAGAGAGCTCGGCCAATCAGCTCTCTCTAGACCTCCAGCTGCGAGAGGTTACAGCATCACCTGGGAATCGAACTTGCGATCTCCAGATTATAATTTCAATCGAATTGAAGAAACAGTGTCCATTTACCCACAGCTCCTGTTGCAGAAGGTCTAGGCAGAGCAAATCAACTTGCAATTTTTCACCTCAGTTTAACCCTTTAACTTTAATCTTAACTTTTTGGTAGAGCACATTTTGAGTTATTGTATTTTATATACTGTATAGAAAAAATGTGTTAACCTTAACTTGGTTGGGCTGTCTCTGCCACATGGTTGAGGTATGCTATGCTATGCTAAACAAACAAACAAAAAAACTAGATGTGTCTTTAAATAACATACTACGAGAAATATAGCTGATCTACTGCTTTGTAATTTTAAGATGTTTTTTGAAATTTCTATTTATTTATTTATTTACAGTATGTGGAAGTATTCTTTTACCATGAAGTGACATCTCAACCGTTTGGAAGAGGCCTATACTGAGGTGTATTAAAATAAAAAAATAAATAAGTTAGCACTTTCGCCTTGCACCTCCAGGGTCATGGTTCGATTCCCGGCCAAGCTCGATTCCCGTCTCTGTGTGCATGGAGTTTGCATGTTCTCCCCGTGCTTGGTGGGTTTCCTCCAGGTACTCCGGTTTCCTCCCACAGTCCAAAGACATGTAGGTAAGGTTAATTGACGTTCCCAAATTGCCCGTAGTGTGTGTAAGTGTGTGTATGTGTGTGTGCCCTGCGATGGATTGGCCCCCTGTCCAGGGTGTACCCCTCCTTGTGCCCTAAGTCTCCTGGGATAGGCTCCAGGTCCCCACGACCCTAAATACAGTATAAAGCGGTATAGAAGATGACTAAGTGAGTGAGTGATATTTATTTTTAGTTTGTGGAAATATGTTGAGACTTTTACCATGAATTGACATCTCAACCGTTTGGAGGAGGTCTATACTAAGGTATACTGTATTAAGTAATAAATAAAAATAATAAAAAAATTTAATTTATCAATTTATTTATTTTTAGTATATGGAAATATGTTGATGCTTTTACCATGAAGTGACATTTCAACCGTTTGGAAGAGGTCTATACTGAGTTGTATTAAGTAATAATAATAATAATAATAATAATAATATATATTTAAAAAAGAAAAAATTAAATTAATTTTTACTATGTGGAGTTATGTTGATACTTTTACCATGAAGTGACATCTCAACTGTTTGGAAATTGGTATTTACTGAGGTGTCTTATAATAATAATAATAATAATAATAATAATAATAATTTATTTATAAATTTTTACTATGTGGAAATATGTTGATACTTTTACCATGAAGTGACATCTCAACTGTTTGGAAGGGGCTTACTTGTATACTGAGGTGTATTTAAAAAAAAAAAAGAAGAAAAAAGAGAAAAAAACATTCTTTGTTGTTATTATTATGTCTCTAAGAAAAGAAACAATTAAAAGAAAAACATTCCCGTTGCTTGGCTCTTAGTCAGGACGTTCAAGTGTGACAGTGAAATAATTCCGAAGCTAAATTACCCGAGTGGTAAATCGTATCACCTTTCTGCCGGAGCACTCACTGATGAAAGAACTACGCAGAGAGACATAAAGCGTCCATTCACTGCTGCACTGGCTGACATTTCCACCAGTTAAGTTTGTCCAAGAAATGCTGCAGCAGGTGCCAACATTTATTGTTATACCGTGAGTAGTTGGCCGTTACATAGCACTGAGGAAAAAAGCCTGCTAAATGTGTTTGAGTGCGAGAGTGTGTATGTGTGAGTGTGTATGAGTGAGTGTGTTTGCAGTACGTCACCTGAAAGTAGATGTTTTCTTTTTAAACCTTGGGAACTCTGTGTCATGCAAACCTCCTCCATCAGCCAAAGTGTGTTAAGATGTTATGCAGCGTCAGGGTTTCCATGACAACGAGAAGCTTAAGACTGAATCTTGTGAAATGTATCTAATTTTTCTTCACATTATTAAACCAAAACGGGTGGACACAGAATTAAGCGGTATAGATGATGAATGAGAGAGCGAGTATTAAACCGAAAATAAGATTATTAAACATATTGCTGGACGTTTTAACTAATTTGAAAATTCTTTTGAAAAATTTGCTTCTGTCTACTAATACAGTAAACGTTTAAAGACAACGGATTGTACTTCTTGTTAAAAGTAGACTTAAGCCTTAGAGCTCTCCAAAATGTGTTTGTTAACATTCCATCTAAAATCACGCGTTCTGGCGTCCCTAAAATTCCTTCCCCTTCACTCCTGTTTCAAACGCACTGTTTCAGTGTCTGCAGCTTTAAATGCACATGATGCTCCTCATCACCCTTATCAAACCCCGTTGTCAGAGTGCAATTTGTCTAGCCAATCAGAATGCAGGAGATGAGGAAACTGTTGGATGAGGACCTATGCAAACAGAGCCCCCCCCCCCACCACCCCTGCTTTTTTTTTTTTTTTTGGCTTGGTATGATATCATACATGGTGGGGAAATATGAACGACATGTACAAGCACATTTATCAACAAAAATGGAACAAGGAAAAAAAGGGGAGAATGTTTTCTTTCTCATACAAAGGATTTCTCATATTTTTTCCTCTGTGTACAGACATGCTGAAGGCACTGATGAAAAAGTAAATATTGCATAATAGGTGCCTTTTAAAATGCAAGTAGAACAATAAAAAATGATCAGAAATACTTCAAAAAATTGTCTATTTGTTTTATTGGAATCTCATAACAGGAAAAACTGACTATTTGACAATAATCAAGATATTTTATTTGCTTAGGGTATGAGTTGGGGGGGGGGGGCACCCTGGACCAACCCACTGCAGGGCAAACACACTATGGGCAATTTGGGAACGGCAATTAGACTAATCCGCATGTACTGTACTGTATTTGGACTGTGAGAGGAACCCCTCCAAGCACAGGGAGAACATGTAAACTCCACACACACACACACACAGACAGACTCGAACCCGGACCCTGGAGGTGTAAGGCGACAATGCTACCCACTACACCACCGGCGTCACAGTGTGAGTCTAGAGTCAAGTCAGCACATTCAGTCAGCATGTGTTTTTGACATTTTTTTTTAATAATTTCCGTCTCTGCAAAAAAACATCATCCAAGTTTGATTATTAAACTGACGAGTGCTGTGACTGCGGAACCCTTATAATCATTTATAGATTTTAATGTTTGTAAAATAAACTGTGTGTTCTGATGGGTTTATTTGACACACGTGTGAGATCAGTTTATCAGATCTTGTATAGCGATCAAGATCTCAGTGGGATTATTAACGCATGATTGGGCTGCGTGCAGATGTAGCTGGTATAACCTCTGACTGTGTGTGTGTGTTTGTGTTTGACCTAGACTTTGTTGTTTCTCCTTCTCTCACTCCAGTGCTGATTACTGTCCCTCTGTCTCTTTGTGTTTCTCTGTGTCTTGGCAGGCAGCCGTTTCCTGCGGGCGACCGCGTGACGTTTAACGGGAAAGAGTGCATCTGTCAGAAATGCATCGAGCCTCAGCCTGCCAACAGCACAGCACCCCAGGCTGTCCACAGTGAGTCCACGTTCTCTACCCCCTCTCTCTCTCTCTCTCTCTCTCTCTGAAACTCACACACACACACATACTGTACATCAGAGCAGGGGGCACCATCAAGGGCACAGAGGTGTCCCAATTATATTAAATTTTCAGTCTTACCGAACCTTTTAGTTTCTTTGCTCATTTGTTCATTATCATTTATTCTTCGACCCTTAGATGATTGAGAATACAGTGAGTCCTTGACTTACGAACATTTCTGCAGATACGAACAGACCGTAGTTCGCATAAACTGTAACGTTTGTAGATACAAACAAATTGCAAAAGTACTGTAGCTCACGTGTATTGTAAAAAAATCGACACTGTAGTGCAGTAAAAGCTATTTAAATCCTCTTACACCTCTAAAAAAATAAAGTATTTTTAAAATTACTTTTATATATTTTTATTATTATTATATACAGTATATATTTATTATTAATTCCTGAAGCCATTTGAAAAAAAATATGTAGAGGAACATTTTCCTCTAGGTTTCGAACCAATCACATACAAGAGTGAATTCTTTAAACAAATCATAACGCAGGAGGTGGGATTTCAAAACCTTACACAAACTTGCTTACTGAAAAAATTAAAAACAGTTTTGCAGTTGATCTTTTTATGTATTGAAATAATCTTTGTTGTAATCCATCAACTGCTTAATCTCAAAGATATCTTTATGTTTCATAAATTGGAGGACCAGAAACCAGTCTCAGAAAATTTTCTGTAGGTATGTACTGTATGTCTTTAAATAATTGACTGAATCTCCTGCAGTCCTTAGATCTTCACCTGAAGTTTAATCTGCACCACCAGTGAATCTAAATGTTGAGTAAAAGTGATGTTATAAACAGTTATGTGTGGGATTTAATAATCTACTGTAAAATAATCTACTAATGCGCTACTGTCTCAATGTAAACAAACACCTGCACCAATAGATATTAATTAGAAAAGATAAAGTGAATATTTTGACTGGGATTAGTTCATATTTTCACTTTGGCTGAAATAACAGCGCTGAAGTGGTATAAGTGAATTTTAACACGCTGGAGTGGTTTTAAGACAAAACTTCATCTTTATCCTTTTATCTACTTTTTCCATTTCTCATCTGTGATTCACTCTCCGATTACCGAACAGGGAGTGTATTTGTCTGAGCACCAAAGAAGGACAACTTAGTGTAAACAAGGCGTAAGATACTCAACCTTACAGAATGGGATTTCTTTGTATTAATAAGTTAGACAGAGAGTTCTGCTGTATAGAGAGACACACAGACATGGACGTGGGCTTCAACCTCAAATAATAATAATAATAATAATAATAATAATAATATCACTGATTACATTAAAGACCAGCAGATTATTTTTAGATTTAAACTCTTTTAACTCTTTCTACAAACTCTTTAACCGTCAATATAATATAATATTTATTATAGAGGAATTTACAAAAATTGTGCAAAACTGGGCTAAAAACACAACAAAAATTTCAGTCCCATCTTGTTGCTCTAGGTTTCTAAGGAATCATAAATGAGACTGAATTCCAATCTAACCGCAGAAGACGGAACCTCACACTAATATTATACAAAGGCTTTCTTAGCAGTTTATTTAGTTATTATTATTATTTGGCAATAAACAAAAGCAAAGAGTTCTTGTCTATCAATGACTCTTTTTTTCTTTTCTTTCATATTCATTTTCCTTCTGTCTCCCTTAGATGCTCAGTAGAGTTGTGTTTTATTAAGATATATGCCCTTATTTGGACGGCATGAGTTATAGTTATACAGTAGGAGGTGAGGTCAGTCCAGGGTTAGAGACCAGAATCCTCCACATGTCACATCACAAAAAGAGAGAGAGAGAGAGAGAGAGAGAGAGAAAGAGAGAGAGAGAGTGCATTAGTCACATGATTCTGTTCTGGATTGTCAAGTTTAAAATGGAATATCCCAAAAGGAGAACCGTCTGCACTCAGGAAGTGACTGACAGCCCTGATGGATCATGTTATATGTTACATGTGTCATGTTATAACAGAGTGACGATCTCATTGGTAGCTTTTAGATGACACCAAGTCAACACCTTGACAATGAACGATGCTTGATTATCCTGGAAAGAAAAAAAAAAAAAGAAAAAGATTGATCTAATTTTTGGAAAAATGAATAGAGGAGTCTGGGAGTCACCGCAGCCGACATGTTAGGATGTCCCTCTCTCGTTCACTTTCTATTTCTGTCTCTCATCACTCAGCAACTGCACTCACACATACAGTATAGAGCCTAAACCCACCCCTAAATACAGTTATTAGAGTACTGTGTGTGTGTGTGTGTGTGTGTGTGTGTGTGTGTGTGTGTGTGTGCGCACTCCCATCTGTCTGTTCCACACATCCTGGCACAAGTTACTATTACCTGCTGCTTCACACACACACACACACACACACACACACACACACACACACACACACACACACACACCAGCCACTGTAAGTTGCGTGTACATCCTGGAGCCTTTCAAAACTAGTTTGCGTCAGTGTTAAGCCAAGCGATGAGAGTTTACTTATTTTGTGCACGATTTACTGAAGACAGAGCACCAGGGGGCCCAAGAATGTCAGCGAGGACGGCAGCAAGAAGAAAAGGGAGCCGCTTTCAGTTGGGTTTTTAAAGCAGCCGATGCCAAGGGGAATCAGAAATTAAAATTCTAATTTTATTTGTCACATAGACCGTCGTCATACACAGTATGTAATGAAGTGAAATGCTTTTACAACCGCTGATGACCTAAAAAGAAAGTTTCTGTATGAAGTAAGGGAAATAAGAATTTTACAAATTAGAAATATAGAGAAATATGGAAATAAACTTTAGCTGTGAAAGACACTTAAATTTACATTATGTACAAATAATAAAATAATTAAAAATCAAATAAAATAAAAATATGAAAAATATAATAAAAAAAATATAGAAAAGTTTAATTAAGGTTAAGTGAGGTTTAATGTCTACTTATTTCATATTTTACTTCATTTACATTTCTTTTCCAAATGTTTTTTGATTGTTTTATATACACAAATATGATTATAGTGTTGGAAATAAGTAATATTTGTTATATATTTTTGGGTGGCCGGAACGGATTATCTGTATTTACATTATTTTCTATGGGAAAATACGTTTCACAATACAAAATTTCACTTTAAGAACCCGCCGTCGGAACGGATTAAATTCGTATGCCGAGGTACCGCTGTATATGTACATATTTCACCTCCTGTCATGTCTCCACACATTAATATATAGCACAGAGTTTCATTGAATTTAATTCAATTGAATGCTAACTAGTCTGATAAAAATTTCCATTACAGCAATTTAATTCCTGCACGTCTTCACAGATCGTTCATCTTCTCCAGATTTCCAAACATTCCGTTTCAGCGTTTAACGTCACACTTCTGACTTTCTTTTCTAACTTTTGCAGGCAAATATAACTTCCCGTGTTCAATTTATTCTTTATTTATTCTTGCTCTTTGCGCTCAGTCATGTATTCCTGACGATCACCAAATGCTGCGGAAAAGGATTCATACAAACAGCTGTGCACTGAATGCCTTTATCTACACGGTGTGTGGTGTTTTCACTAGAAGCTTATCAAAAGCTGATTAGTCTGATTAAAATCTCTATTACAGCATCTACAGCCAGGATAAAGCACATTCTTATGGCAGCAAAATGTTGGGAGTGTGTGTGACGCGGCTATCTAAGTTTAAGACTTCTATAATGACATGAAAATTATATAAAATGACTTCTATAATGACATGGAACTTATAAACGCCGTACAAAAGTCCTGGTTTGACTTGAACGCCCCTTGTATAACCTTATGTCAAAAACAACATTCGAACCTCTTTAGCGTCTGTAAATAAAGAGATAAGAGGTTCTTGCAAAAATACCCTATTAGTTGCAACCCGATGCTTTAAAATCCGTCAGGAATTTTATTTAAGGATGGGACTGACGTTAGCTTAAACATTCTTTATTTCTTACTATAATTATTATGGCTTAGCGCTAAAAGACAGGGAAACCGAACCCTGTGAACCAGTGTAACTGTAGCACATCTTTAGACCTGTTAGCAAAGCTAAACGCCGCTCCCGCTGCAACGACAAGACAATTATACACATCTTAGCCATATTCCGAGTGTTAAGCTTATTACAGAGAACTCGATACCATGTGATGTTCGTCAGCCTGTGTGACTTAAAGGTGTAACATTAGATTGCGGCACTGAAACATCTCACGCTGAGTTGTTAGCTGAACAAAGATTGCTAGCTGAAACGTCTCCGTAGAGAACTTCTCATCAGTTAGAAGACGACATATCGCTTAAACGTTAGCTAGCTATTGTAAGTTCCTTCATGTAGATTTCAGGTGAGATATAATATGTAGGGTTGTTAGAGCGATAAATATAGATGTTAGCTATCGTAGCTAAATAATTAGTTAGTTAGCTAGCTAACTTCATTGATTTAAGACGCTGTAGAGACAAAGTTCCTGGCATCGGGTCCGATTTGATGTTTTTTAACACCTGACAATGTTCTGACAATGTGAGGCTTTAGGAAACAGCTTTCTTTAAAAAAATTTTTTTTTTAAATAACCTCTGGATCCCCAGCTCCATGTTTTTGCAGCCAGTCTTACTGAGCCGTCTGTAAATGTCAACATATAATAATCAATAAACAGTATGGGAAAGCATTTTATATAAGCTTCATAACGTTTATTCCTATAAGGTTAAGCTTTAATAAAACCATATCAGGTGCTTTATGAAAACAATACTGTTCAAAAGTCCTGAAGCCATTTCTTCATATTTTGCTTTCAAAACACCAGACTTTGGCGCAAAGTCGAAGGTCTCTATCTACCGGTCAATCTTTGCTCCTACTCTCACCTATGGTCATGAGCTTTGGGTCATGACCGAAAGGACACAAACGGCCGAAATGGGTTTTCTCAGGAGGGTAGCTGGCGTTTTCCTTAGAGACAGAACGAGAAGCTCAATCATCCGTAAGAAACTCGGAACAGAACTCCTGCTCTTTTGTGTGGAAATTAGCCAGCTGAGAAGGTTGAAGCATCTGGTAAGGATGCCACCAGGGCGCCTTACCAGGGAGGTTTTCTGGCACGCCCAGCTGAGAGGAGGCCACAGGGCAGAGATGGTTGCGGTCGTCGGGGAAAGGGAAGTTTGGTCTTCTCTGCTAAAACTGTTATCCCCACAACCTGACTATCAGATGGATGGATGGATGGATGGATGGATGGAACTGTTATCCCCACAACCTGACTATCAGATGGATGGATGGATGGATGGATGGATGGAACTGTTATCCCCACAACCTGACTATCAGATAGATGGATGGATGGATGGATGGATGGATGGATCCAGACTTTCTTGTATTTTCATTATATTCTTGAGGAATAGCTCTCCTGGTTTCCTGAAGGACTTTTTTGTCTTTCATTATTTTCAGTCCAGGTTCTGTACCTGAGCAGTTTCAGAGGGTTTTGTTTGTTTAGCCACACAGCATCCAACTTAAGATGTAGTGAAAACCAGGTGCAGATGATGACAGATGATTTGACCAGTCATTACTATACTGCTGATGCTGAATGCTGAGTGTTTGGAGCAGACTAAAGGGGAAGTGAAGTTGCTGCTTCAGTTGTTACATAAACAACTAATTTTTTTAATTGTACTTTTAGGCACTTTGTAGCCTGACACAGTAAAACATTTGTTCTCATTTCTTTCATTTAATCTATATAGTTTAGTTTAATTATGGCTCAAGACTTTCGCAAAACTTGTCAGGTGACATTATAGGTTTTTGTGAAAGGCTTATTTCAGATGTTGATGCCCTTAAACTAAAGTGATAAGACATTTTTAATTCAATACACTGTCAAAAAGTCATGTTTCATAGAAATAAAATCATTTATAATATAGTTATATATCATAAAGCAGCTAAAACCTATAGTACAGTAAAACGCTCACCTGATTTCGATCAGCCTTTCATAAAGCATCTAACACTGTCCTGTGAAAGTTACTGTAAGGGTTATGAATGCATTATGACGCCCATATGAAGTCATTCTTCAGAAACAGTAATGATTAATCAAGATACACTAATTTAGACAATCTTGCATTAATTCAGGATATATTTCTACACATATTTACTGAAAATTGTAGATATCCTGTGTACGTATTATGGAGCATTTACACAGTGTAGGGTTAACAGCAGGCGTGTGGTAGGTTTTAATTTGGTCACATGTTGTGAGAAGCGATCCTGATCATGGTGTCATGTATTTCTAGATGTATCTGATCTCTCTACCCCTCTCTCTCTTTTTCTCTCTCTCTGTGCAGATTGCTGTGGTTGTGGGAAGGACTTTAAGAACGAGCAGTCGCTGGTGGCCCTGGAGAAGCACTGGCACCTGGGCTGCTTCAAGTGCAAAGTGTGCAACAAAGTGCTCAATGCTGAGTACATCAGCAAGTCAGTGCTCCATACACCCTGTGTGTGTGTGTGTGTGTGTGTGTTATCAGTGTTAACTGTAATGAACTATGCTACTGTATATAATTGACCTTGACCTGTTCTAGTACAGTATACAGTAGGTAAAACTCAAAAGCAGCTGTACTGATATTCTGAGGCACTTTGAGGACGTCTGCGTTAATTCTGAAATCCTCTTCCTGTCCACTTTTGAAGGATTCCTAACCTAATCACGGCCACACAAATAACAGTATCGACCTGTGAAACATGTATTTCTTAAAATATAAATAATTTAGATCATTTGGACCACCGTGAACTTGAAGCAAATTAAATATTTTAATATTATTTATCATTCACATATTTACTGCCCCTCTTTCTTGTGGCGTTCCCCAAGGGTCCGTTTTGGGCCAATTTTGTTTTCTTTGTATTCCCTCCTTTTGGGCGATATTTTTAAAAAGCACAACATCTCCTTTCACTTTTATGCGGATGATGTACAAATTTATTTGCCTGTCAAAACAAATGACAAAGCTTCATTTTTGTCACTACATAATTGCCTGAGAGATTTAAAAATATGGTTGGATCAGAACTTTCTTTGTCTTAACGAAAATAAGACTGAGATTGTTATGTTTGGTCGTCCTGGTGATCTGGGTGCTAGTTTAGATGCACTTAATGATTTAGGAATGTATATTCGTCCATTCACCAGGAATCTCTGTGTGATTTTTGATGGTGCTTTTAAATTTGATAAACAGATTAGTTCTGTTATAAAAGCCAGTTTTTTTTCAACTGAGACTGTTGGCATAAGTCAAGGCCCACCTTCTTGTAAGGAGTTTGAAAGTGAAATTCATGCTTTATAACGTCAAGACTGGACTATTGTAACTTTTTATATGTTGGATTGGATCAGTCATCTCTTTAGTGTTTGCAGTTGGTTCAGAATGCAGCAGCTCGGCTTTTAACTGGGACTAGATAGCGTGAGCACATTACCCCGGTCTTAGCTTCACTACACTGGCTACCTGTCTGTTTCAGGATTGAGTTTAAGATTTTTAGGTCATTACTTAAGACACACTTATATTCTTTGGCTTTTTATTGAGTTGAGTTTTTGAGACATTTTGACAACTTTTAATGTATCGATTGATTGTGTCTGATCATGTTTTTTGGCCATTGTGAAGCACTTTGGTCAACCATGGTTGTTCTTTAAATGTGCTATAAAAATAAAATAAAATAAACTAAACTGAACTAAACAAATATACAGGTTAGCCATATTACTAGCCTATTATTACGTCAGTTTGAAAATCTTGTTTTATTTTTTTTTTATTTATATTTTATAAATATATTTTTTGGGCTTAAATGGTTAAGGCTGTGGGTTACTGGGTTACTGATCGGTAGGTTGGGGGTTCGAGCCCCAGCACCGCCAAATTGCCACTATTGAGCCCTTGATCTTCTCTAGGGGGTGCTATATCCTGGCTGACCTTTAAGTATCGCAATGTGACACTTTCTCCGTATCGCCCACCTTTAACATGAGTTACTTTAATAATATCGTGTGACAGAGCGTGACAGAGTGACAGAGAGGCGCCTCATGTTTTTATCTTTGTGTGTGTGTGTGTATGTGTGTGTACAGGGATGGAATTCCATACTGCGAGATGGACTACCACGCCATGTTCGGCATCCAGTGTGAGAACTGTAAGAAGTACATCACAGGGAAAGTGCTGGAGGTAAGGAGATGATGCCACGCTATCTCTTCTCATGTAGAGAATAACTGTGACTGCTGGAGGAAAAAAAACATGAGATAAACACAACAATGGGGTAGGGTCATGTCGGGGGTAAGTGTTATTGCGTTGGTACTGTGTGTGTGTGTGTGTGTGTGTGTGTGTCACAGAAAGGCTGTGATTCAGTCTGCTCCACACTGGTACACTATATTCCCCCCCGGGGGCGTGGCTCAGGTCCCCGGGACACAAAGACACTCACTGTCCATGCCTCGAAAAACACTCTCTAAATACAGTAGCATTATTGCTGAAAAAGAAAAATCTCTGTTTGTATCTCTGTTGAAGAACAAAAAACAAAACCGAGCAGTGAATAAGGAATTAATGTGTTATTTAGTCATAATGAGCTTTTACTCACCACTTCCTCCTCTGGTCCGTATTTATAATCAGATTTATGCAAAGCTGAGATTTAGTGTAGTGTTATTAATTTATCTGTGTTAATTCACTATATGAATTAATACAAATAAATGTCAGGGTTAACCCCTAGAGGGCGCCTTGCACCCAAAGACTCTTCTTATGTTTTTGTTGCAGTTTCTTTGTAGGCAAACTTCATTTCCCACAATGCACCTCGGTCAGGTGATGAGAGCACTCACCTGAACCGAGGTGGCTGATTAATGAAAAATTAATGAAAAGTTGATTTATTTCAGTAATTCAATTTAAAAAGTAAAACTCGTATATTATATAGATTTATTACACACAGACTAAATAGTGTAAAAAGTGTTTATTATTATTATTTTTATTTGGTGGTTATGGCTTACAGCTAATGAAAATCCAATCTTAAAAAATTTGAAAATAATTTTTTAAAAAAGAAAGATTTTAAACATAGAAATTTTGATCACTGAAAAGTAGGATGAACATGTTCAGCAATCAGTCAGGATGCATGAATTACCTGGGCTGAGGACAAAAAGGACTGGTGCTTAGTTTGTCTGTGTATTTGAAACTGTAGTAACCAAATATAAAAAGCACAAAAAAAAGTTTAACGCGTCGTTCAGTATCAAACTTGTCTGAATTTTAAAATAAACTTCAGTAATGATGAGCTTTCCTGACATGTAGGTCAATAGTGGTACACTGTTGCTATGGAAACACATGTAGGATGCGGGGATTTGAGCTGTAGTGAGATCCGTACACTAACGCGGCAGCGTATTTGACTAATTGAGCCTCCTGAGGTTTAAAATACCTGACACAGTGTAAACAGTGTTACGGATATAGTTTATCTTAATCTGATTTCGTATTATAAATAAGAAAATAAAAACGACAAATACTCACACTAACCTTGAGCTACGAACTTGTTTAGCTATCGCTAATGATCGCTAATGGTTTGGGACGAAACTCTGTAGTCAAAAGTAAAGACGAAAATAGTTCTTTTTAAACATGGACACAATTTAAAAGCACTTAAAAATGAGCTCATATTGATTTTCTATTTTGTCCTCTTGAACCTCCATGGTTCTGGGTTCGATTCCCGTCTCTGTGTGCGTGGAGTTTACATGTTCTCCCTGTGCTTGGTGGGTTTCCTCCAATAGTTCAAAGACATTCAGATTCGGCTAATAGGCGTTCCCAAATTGCTTGTAGTGTGTGAATGTGTGTGTGTGTGTGTGTGTGTGCCCTGTAATGGATTGACCCCCTGTCTTATGCACTAACTCAGCCTCCCTGAAACATTTTTGAACGTGCTAACATTTCAAAAGTCTGTTTTGAGAAAGAGTTTGATTACAAGCCCAGATTTTCCCATGGTTCCATCTGGGTTTCCTCTGGGTTCTCCAGTTTCTTCCCATTTTTTAAAAACATTCTAATAGTTAAACTGGCTAAGATATATTGTTCATAGGTCGTAAAGAGTGTGTAAACATGTGTGTGCATGATTCCCCAGGGTACAGGATATTCCCACCTCACACCCGACATTCCCAGGAGAGACTCCGGATCCACCACAACCCAGGAGTCAGGACTAGCCGTTTAAAAAGCGATATAAACTTTAATTACTTAATAGCAATGTTGGTGAAAACAAATCCTGGCTTTAAGAATGTGAATGTGAACTTTAATGAAATTTTTATTTTAAATGATGTGCATATGATAGTAAAAACATAAAACATAACAGCACCCCTCATGACAGAGCTAGAGTACATGTGGTAGTTAGAATCCCGGTTGGAGATCGTTGAAGTCTTGATTGACCTGATTGTTTACTGATTTATTGCTGCTTCCGTGTAACGATCATTTATATTTCCATGCTCGTTACACTGTGGCAGAAATATCATAACGTTTAGCTTGTTTTTATCATTTCCCATCATTTCAGATGAAGATGTGTGTGTGTGTGTGTGTGTGTGTGCATGTACAGTGGTGTGAAAAACTATTTGCCCCCTTCCTGATTTCTTATACTTTTGCATGTTTGTCACACAAAAAGTTTCTGATCATCAAACACATTTAACTATTAGTCAAAGATAACACAAGTAAACACAAAATGCAGTTTTTAAATGATGGTTTTTATTTTTTGGGGAGAAAAAAAAAAATCCAAACCTACATGGCCCTGTGTGAAAAAGTGATTGCCCCCTGAACCTAATAACTGGTTGGGCCACCCTTAGCAGCAATAACTGCAATCAAGCGTTTGCGATAACTTGCAACGAGTCTTTTATAGCGCTCTGGAGGAATTTTTGCCCACTCATCTTTGCAGAATTGTTGTAATTCAGCTTTATTTGAGGGTTTTCTAGCATGAACCGCCTTTTTAATGTCATGCCACAACATCTCAATAGGATTCAGGTCAGGACTTTGACTAGGCCACTCCAAAGTCTTCATTTTGTTTTTCTTCAGCCATTCAGAGGTGGATTTGCTGGTGTGTTATGGGTCATTGTCCTGCTGCAGCACCCAAGATCGCTTCAGCTTGAGTTGACGAACAGATGGCCGGACATTCTCCTTCAGGATTTTGGTAGACAGTAGAATTCATGGTTCCATCTATCACAGCAAGCCTTCCAGGTCCTGAAGCAGCAAAAAAAAACCAGACCATCACACTACCACCACCATATTTTACTGTTGGTATGATGTTCTTTTTCTGAAATGCTGTGTTACTTTTACGCCAGATGTAACTGGACATGCACCTTCCAAAAAGTTAAACTTTTGTCTCGTCCACAAGGTATTTTCCCAAAAGTCTTGGCAATAATTGAGATGTTTTTTAGCAAAATTGAGACGAGCCTTAATGTTCTTTTTGCTTAAAAGTGGTTTTAAGTCGTGAACACTGACCTTAATTGAGGCAAGTGAGGCCTGCAGTTCTTTAGATGTTGTCCTGGGGTCTTTTGTGGCCTCTCGGATGAGTTGTCTCTGCGCTCTTGGGGTAATTTTGGTCGGCCGGCCACTCCTGGAAAGGTTCACCACTGTTCCATGTTTTTGCCATTTGTGGATAATGGCTCTCACTGTGGTTCGCTGGAGTCCCAAAGCTTTAGAAATGGCTTTATAACATCTTGGCATGATGTCTAGCTTTTGAGGTGCTTTTGGTCTACTTCTCTGTGTCAGGTAGCTCCTATTTAAGTGATTTCTTGATTGAAACAGGTGTGGCAGTAATCAGGCCTGGGGGTCACTACAGAAATTGAACTCAGGTGTGATAAACCACAGTTAAGTTATTTTTTTAACGAGGGGGGAAATCACTTTTTTACACAGGGCCATGTAGATTTGGAGTTTTTTTTCTCCCTTAATAACGTAAACCTTCATTTAAAAACTGCATTTTGTGTTCAATTATGTTATCTTTGACTAATAGTTAACGGTTTTTGATTAGCAGAAACATTTAAGTGTGACAAACATGCAAAAGAATAAGAAATCAGGAAGGGGGCAAATATATGAGTTGCTATTTATATGTATATGTAACTGTGTTACATATTTCACATATCTCTGCTTTACTTGCGTAGTTTTATTAGAAGAATCTTGTTACTTTTTCTCCACTACATCCTACAGCAGATATCTGTACGTTTACTTCACGACAGTTCAGCATGGCCTTGTGTTACCTGACCCCACACATATGTTATACATAATAAAATAACAGGTGTGTGTGTGTGTGAGAGAGAGAGTAGTGTGAGCTTATACAAGTCCTGTACATTTGATTCCTCAAGTACATTTGAAGGTGGACTTCTACTTCTACTTGAGTACATTTCGTTTGTCCTGTTGAATCTCCACCTGTAAAAAGTACAGAATTTGAATTGATTTGCTCAAATCTCTGAAGTCTCCTTCTGCCCCGAGGCCGATATGGAGCGATTGCATGATGTGATACCGTAGCTTGGACATGTGCTGTCTTGTGCAGATAGTCAGAGACGGAGATTCGGCTAATATGCTTTAATATTCGCAAATATCTGATAGTTTATCATCAGTCAAGCCCAAATATATTCACAGCCTAGAAATAAAATTAGGATTCATATATTTATTATACTGTTTATGTTAAAAATGTCATGCTCTTGGGACTTAATAAAAAAAAAAAACATCTATAGTGATTATTAAGAGTTGGGGATTCGAGCCCCACCACCGCCGGGTCCTTGGGCGTGACTCTGAATCCTACGCCACATACAACCCTGTAGCAGTCCCAAGCTTGGTTAGATGAATAGGTGAAGGGCATCCAGTGTAAAACTTGAGTCAGATCTGATAATAATGCTCCAATGTGGGATAAAATGGACGAAACCCAAGTGGAAGAAAAAAAAAACTAAGTGTAGTTGTATAATTTATCTTCAAAGCCTTTCGTTTTTTTTTTGTTTCTGACAGCACATGAGTATTTTTCCATTTTGAAGTAATCCTAATGTGATCAAAGGACACAATTAGGGAAAGGTTTAGGTTCATGACCAGTTCTAATGTGCATTTATAAAGATTTCATTTTATCTTCAGTGTTCATGAAAGTCTACTGAACGCTACGAGACTGTAAATTAAAATCCGTTATTACATTCACGTATATTTATACAAATCTCACCACTATTTTCTTGCTGTCTGTTACAGTTTTTCATCTGTTTTATCTGTATATGATTATTACGTTGATGCTCTAGATTATTACCCATTAGTGTTCATGTTATGGTTTTGTCTCTACTGCATTATTACGTCTGTCTGCTTATATTTATACAGTATGGCGATGTTTTTTTTTAATGCTTCAGCTATTAGTTTATTCTGCTTACAGCTAATATGAGTTCATTTCTGCAGTTTGTCTTCATTCTGTCTTGTAAAGACAACACAGTGTAGGTCTACAGTAACAGTTTTTGTGCTGTCTGTCTTTATTTGCCTAAAATATACAAATCTGTCCAGGTGCATTTAACTAAATATGTCACATCAGACAAGTAAATTGTTTTTATTACACTCTAGTGGCTGTAAAATGAGTGAATTGTGACACACTGATCTAATCAATGCCTGCTATCATTCTGTTCCTACACTGCCCTCTGGTGGACAGTTCTGGATTTTTCTTTTTTTTATTTATGTTTTTTTTTTATCTTGTTATCTTAATTATTTCTTTACTTATTTTAAAGTCTTTGCTTACATCATCACTAACAAGTGATATCAGATTTTATACAACATTACACTCTAACATAACTTTATTCTACTCACACTCATTGTTATTGTGATGGTTTCTCTAAATAACATTCATTTAGCTTGGAAAGAGTCTCCAGTGTCAGTACTTTGCAACAGATACTGACATTATTTCTAAGACAGAGTAGTTCACACTCTTATAAAGTGTGGGATCGCGTGTTTATAGCTGCTATAACGTAAGTGAGAGCAGGAATTAGCTGAATATTAAACAGAACTATAAAGAAATTTATTGTTTAGTTAAAAATGTACTTAATGGTGTTTTGATGCTGTATCTGCATCAGGGTGTTGTCTCGCTTCATCGCCCCACTTCATGGTTAATTATTTTCCTCTAACAGAGCTCTCCTGGTGTGTTTTGTGCTTTGTGTGTTGCAGGCTGGAGATAAACAGTACCATCCCACCTGTGCCAGGTGTGTACGCTGTGACATGATGTTTGGAGAAGGAGAGGAGATGTACCTGCAAGGTAACACACACACACACACACACACACACCAATTATAGTCCTCTTATGGACACTCACTAGATTAGTTTTTTTTCTCCGAGTTGGTTTTGTTTATTATTATTATTATTATTATTATTATTATATGAGCTTTAGGATCTTATTATGAAACCTTATTATAAATCAACATTTAGTTTCTTGAAGTTTGTTTTTTTTTCTCTCCAGAGTCATAATTATCGTTATTATATGAAGAACATATTCATGCTTTCGAATCTGCTGGTCATGATCTCATTAGAACGAGTAACTAAGATAGGAAACACCTGACAGCCGTGAAGAGCCTGTCACATGTCATTATTGTCTCACACACACCCACACACACACACACACACTCAACCACTTTATACAATATAATTAGAGAAGATGTTTCACATTAGAGAATAGAGATGTTAATATAATGATAACAATAAATGATTTAACCATCGATGAAGTATTTTACAATAAATAAAAATAAAATAAATAAAAATAAAAATACTCCTCCTAAACCATACATGAGAATCTGATCAAACCCTTACAGGACGTTTATTATAAAGAAGAGATTTGCTACTAGCTATTTTATTCCTTCTTGAACAATGTCGATTATCTGCACATAAAAACAAGGTGATGGTCAAATCCTCAACTCCTCCTAAACCGTACATGGAAATTTAACCAGTAGTTTTTACAGAAAGTGTAAATGGTCAATACACTATACTGTAACAACCAGTGGATCAGGTATAACCCTGGTGTTCAGTGAAATTTGTATACAACCTAAAATATTAAAAGAAATCAGAGTAATCAAATAAAAACTCATTTTACAAAAGCAGACAGGGTGAGAATGCTCAATCTGGCAAAAAGCTACGTGAAGCACAGGATGCACAAAATATTAACATGATATTATAAAAAATTTTCCCCTTAATAGGTAAAATATGATATTTTGGAAAGAAAAACCAACAAGCATGTAAACTCCTGTCCTCTTTCTCTTTCCCGTCTCTCTGTGGTGTTCAGGTTCTTCCATCTGGCATCCTGCCTGTAGACAAGCGGCCCGAATGGAGGAGAAGAGTAAGGTACGCCACCACAGCCTCTCTCTCTCTCTCTCTCTCTCTCTCTCTCTCTCTCTATCCACCGACACTTTCCTTTTTTCCCTCCCTGATGAGAGTAAGTGTTACACTGCTGCCTCGGTCTGATCGAGCACCTCCAGGGTCTCACCCAGACCCCCCCTCCCCCCCCTCAGGATAACTTGATATCTAACGTTATATTGGAGCTGTGAGCCCGTTTTATTGTAACCCCCCTTCCCCCCCACACTTTTCCTGCAGAAACAGGTCCGGATACAGCTCAATGACGAGGTTCTGAATGTACCCGAGCAGGTTTGTGACGTGTCCTCCCTTCTCCCTTCTCCCCGCATGGGTTTTACGAGCGCCTCCCGACCCGCTTCCGGCTGTAGTGCGCCCCCTGTATGTGTAGGTGCCGATCTGGAGCTGCTGGGCCACCGTGTGCTTCCGCGCCCCTCCCTCCTGACCCCTCCTGCCACCCGGCCTGGCCCGTCATTATGATCATGTGATCAGGGACTCACGGCTCTCACTGCACCCGTGCTGTTGTGTATTTACAGTGAAGTCGTGCCGAGCGGCGCCTTTAACGCCCGACTAACGTACTAGGAGTTACAGCTTTGTCCCAGCCTTCGTTAGCATTTCTGAAGGCTTGGAGTGTGTGTGTGTGTGTGTGTGTGTGTGAGATGTCAGTGTATGAGCAACTGACCAGGTCAAAAACCTATTCCACTTGGTAAAGACGTGGTCCCGTGTTTATATCATGCTGTACGCTGCTTCCTATAGTTTATATCTTTATTATAATGTAAAATATAATTAACACTTTTTCGTCCTCCTTTGTAGTCAGTAGTGTTCTACTGGACATTAGGAATGCTAACCTTATAATCTATGCATTTTAAAATAGAATTACAAATATATTTGCTTATTAACTTGTTTTTTTTTTTTTATGCCCGAGACTTATAGTGGAATATTTGATTTATTTAAACCATGTAGTGTATTTATTTATTATTACACTTTATATTTTATTTAACTCGCCTACTGTATTCTTACAGTAAATCCTCATGTGTGATAGTGTACAAGATTATTCATCAGGTTACAATTCTATTCCTGTTAAAAAAAAAAAAAAAAAAAGTAATGCAAAAATATGATGCATTATTGAACTACAGTAGTAGTCATGTCATTGTTTCAGCAGTACAGCCCAGACAAATAACTCTCCATGACCGACTCTGTCTCTCCAGGTGACCAGGACTTCCTCTGAGAGCATCACGTCAGTTCCTGCCTCCAGTGCGTCTGGATCCCCGAGCAGAGTTATCTATGTACGCTGAGCTCAAGTTTATGGTTCATTTATAAACTTTTTTTTCTTCCTTTTTTTCCTTTTTTTTTTATTTGTGTTAATATTTTTAAGCGCCACCAGGTGGCAGCAAAGAGTCAGCCTGTTTTAAAGTACAACCAAAAAAAAAACACAATATTTTTTTTTATAATTTTTTTTAAAAAATAATCTCATATGTTTGTAGGCAAAGCTGGGCGATGAGTTCCTGGATTATAAAGACCTCGCAGCTCTTCCTAAAATAAAGGCTATCTATAACATCGACAGACCCGACATGCTTTCATACTCACCTTACGTCAGCTACCCGACAGAGGACAGGACGTATGTAGAGGTACGCACACATCATGAGCTCTCTCTCTCTCACACACACACATACAGTACATAAACATGTACACTGTTCAAAACCAACATTAGTTTATTAGCACTGCACCTCGCACCTCCAGGGTCCTGGTTCGATGCACGTCTCCGGGTCTGTGTGCATGGAGTTTGCATGTTCTCCCTGTGCTTGGTGGGTTTCCTCAGTGTTCTCCGGTTTCCTCCCACAGTCAAAAGACGTGATTGGCGTGTGTGAATAAGCGTGTGTGTGTGTGTGTTCTCTATGTGTGTGTGTGTGTGCCCTGCAATGGATTGGCACCCTATCCAGTGTGTACCCCGCCTCGTACCCTAAGTCTCCTGGGATAGGCTCCAGGCAAGGCCAGTTTACATCAGACTGAACTAATGCAGTCTTTGTTCATGCATACTCGTAAACCTGACACAATGTGGTGTTATCATGCTAATTAGCATCGATCTGGATGCATTTCGTAATCAATGATGTCACTCAGATCAAAAGCACAGAACTGTGCTCTCTTAAAAATAAAAAATAAAAAGTTAGTCCCCTTGATCAGGGGCTTAGAGTGTGATTTGGGATTTAGCCGTGTGTTAGCAGCTAGCTTTCATTATATATAATCTGATTAGGCGAGAGGCGTTATTCCACGAATGCTGATATTACACCTCACAGTGCTGTTACTGTCTAATATCAGCATTCGTGAAATAATCAGATTATTCAGTCCGTAATAACTGCTATTTAAGGCACATTACGGATAAAAGACATCAAATCAAGTCAAATCAAGTAGGCTTTTATTGTCATTTCCACCATATACTGTTCCATACACAGTGAACCGGCGTTCCTCCAGGGCTAAGGTGCTACAGTACATAAACATAAAGCTAACTAGCTAGCTAGGACACCTAACTAGCTGACCATCTAAGACGAACCTAATATACACCATAAACGATCAAAACTTATTCTAAAGCGTGAACCCAAGCACAAGGAGGTTATCGCTAGTTTATCGCTAGCACTGGCTAGACGTGAATAAATGTCTCCATATGACTAGCGATGAGCAAAAATAAGAGCTCCCTTCCTAAGAACACAATGAAAGCATGTCTTATTTACAGCTGTACAGATGTGAGAAAAAATCCAGCTGAAAAAAATAAATAAGTACAAGCTACAGCAGCTAATGTGCTTCATTTAGAATCCAGATGCTAACAGTATAAGGAAGTAGAAATCCTTCTGTTTTGGCTAATGTGTGTATTTTAGCGTGTGTACTGTGTACAGGATGTCTGTGTGTTTGAGTGTACAGGTCTCCCAGACATTTTGTGCACAAGACAAATAAACAGATAGCTTGAAACTAGTAGCATAAGTCAGACGTCCTCATTTTTTTTTTTTTTAACTAAACGTCTGAAGCGCTCGTCCCTAAATGACCTCGTTTCAGGATTTCACAGCTTGACTTGCTGTTCTGATCTGCACTAACTTGCCTCGCTGGGTTTTCATGGGCAGGTTTTCATGTCTTACATTCAAATCTCTCTCTCTCTCTCTCTCTCTCTTTTTCACTTTCTTTTTGTTAAAAAAAAACCCAGGCTGCATATTTTCATGATAAAGCCAGGTTCAGACATATCACACTCTCGGGAAAGGGCTTTGGCTTTGTCATTGTTCATGCACGCGAATCCAGATATCAGCTACTAACATCCTCACTGTACCTACGGAAAGCTTCCCGCTTTAGAGCTTTTCATATTCACGAGGGGCGTTCAAGTCAAACTGGGACCACATGTTTGGAAAATCACTAAAGGAGTTCCTGGGAGGCCGGCTCTGGCATGCTGAGAAAATTTTCTAACTTGATGGTGTCCAAGCTCTAGTGAAACACTGGGATAAGTGCATTAGTGTCGCAGGAGAGTATATAGAGAAATAAAGAGAGTTTTTACTTCCTTCTGTCTTCTGTTATTCTGTACTGTTATCAAAAGTCCCAGTTTGACTTGAAATCACCACCTCATAACTTGAGCCCGGATGTTCCTCCTCCTATATTTCATTCCACTCGTATCACTATTTTTACTTATGAAGTCACAGTAACATGCTGCAGGATCAGCGATGTCGAAGAGAAGATAATTTTTTATTACACAACATAAAAAATTTATGCATAAAAAAAAACATAAAAACAAGTAAACTGGAAGTTTATCTGGTCACATGACCAGAGCGCATTACAGTATTAGAGTCAGAAAGAAAGAGATTCTGCACACAAGGGACGTAAAGTGGCACCGAGTTTACACAGGGCAGAAAGTAATTTACTGTATTATACGTTTATATTCAGCAGTATTGAGTATTAAGTCATGCACATGTCGTAAAAAAAAGACGTTTTATTTGTCTGCATCATATTAATTTTGTGCCTTTACACTATGAAAAAGCTTATTATACAGTATGTTCATGTAAAAGTCATAAAAGATCAAAAGATCCTACATGAAAAGCCTGAATACTGTACATCTTTATCTCATTTAAATATTTTAAAATGGAACTTAACACATCATTGACATTTATATCACATTCTTTAAGAATTTCATGTTTCTTACTCATGCTATGCTTTTAAAAAAAAAAAATTACTTTAATAAGGAAGGGAAACATAATTATATTAATGTCTCTGTTTAGGAATGATCACTTTAAAGAAATAAAATGAAGATTCAGATGACATCATGTGTCATAAGAAATGTCTAATTAAACAGCCTACATCATGAACGTCCTGTAGCGAATGTCATGTCCGCTGTTAATGGCTGTTTATCTTATTAAATTGTTAGGGTTAACTGTCTGGATAGTTTTATTCTGTTTCTTAACGCAACAACTTAACATATTATTAGCCATATGTACAAAGTTTAATAAAGACGTATAAGATGTGTAATGATTGTAATTGGTAACAAACACCCATTATTAAGATGTTGGATGATCAAATATGACAGATCGGACGGTCGTTAGATGTCATGTATTTTTTAAAACCTTTAGTTACATCAGTGGAAGCAAAATGTCGAACCTGACACCTTCATGCACCAAATGATGAAATGAAAATGAAATAAACTCCAGGTGAATTTTTACGAAAAAAAATGTAAAAGGATTTCATTCTCAGCGCACGTCTCGCATTCACCATTAAAATACAAGCAAATATCAGCAACTGATATTCGACGTGAACCTCATTAACAAGAAGTCATTAAAGCTTAAACAACAAGGTCATGCTTCCTACCTCTTACCCCCACCCATGCTTTATTTTATTTACCATCATGCCTCCTGCTGCATAACCTCATCTCACTCCACTGCTTTTTTTTTCTTCCGTCCGCAGTCCCCGCAGTTCCTCACCCCGACTCCGACAGAGGTACGGTACAGCCTAGACGAGGGGCAAGAGCGCTCTCAGGAGTTGTCTCGTTGTGTCTTCATGATGCTTTAATAGAGGTCGCATGTTGTCTTGTCATTGATGTTATCATTTATCACAGACCAGATTTTTGAATGATGAGTCCATCTGTGGTTTATCTTCAGTAGATTTAGATAATATAAGATGTTTTGTCCTGCTTGTATGTTTCACTTTAATGTAAAAACCTTACCGTATACAGCATATTCCTGTTTTTGTCTTTTTTTTAGGGAGATGGGGAAAAGTCCCCCCGTCAGAGGAGACCCTCCAGTCCCAGCTCTAACAGCTCACTGGGCGGGTACGGACGCTACACCCCGTCCCGTTCGCCACAAAACTACAGCAGACAAGGTACGTCTCTATTTACATCCTACTAAAGTACCCTTTTAAATGAGGTTTTCATGATGTTTATCTTTATATTTGTCCATTTTACTTCCCTTTCAGATACTTAAGCTTTAATCGGTTATATTGCTCATACTGACAGTCAGGAAAAGTACAAGGCTACCTGCACATTCCCGACATTTCTATAAACAGTGATCAGTACATTAATTAATGTAACAAAATTTGATGCTGTAGCCGTGTTCATCTCTGCCCCAATTTTTTGCCATTTGTTTGCAATGCGTTCAAATATTACCCATTTTCAATAGATTTATTTCCCTAAATATAAATCAAAACACAGATTTTACATTAAATATAGTTTCCACACTTGCTGTCCTCTATTGTAAACGCCACATGTCATCCGTTCTGAGAGTCGTGATTCACGTCACATGGCTGCTTGTCAGATTCAGGATCATACACTGCCTGGTCAAAAATAAATAAATAAATAAAATTACACTCTATTATTCTATTTTGATCTGTGTCCGGTTTAACGTGTTAAAAAAAAAATGTATGCATCACTCTTTTTATCACATTATGAGTCCTGTCCGTACTATCAGGGAAGAAAAGCTCCATAGATAAGATAACCTGGTGATTCAGTACATTCAGGTCACCAGCTGACTTTATTTTATTGCCGCATAACGTTGCTGAGTCTAGACCTGAGCGACTGAAGCAACACCAGATCATAACACGTTCTCCAGAGGCTTGTACAGTGGACACTATGCGTGATGGGTGAAAGATCACATGACCTTTTTCCATCGCTCCAAAGTCCAATGTCCCTTATGCACCCTAGCAAACTGAAGACTGATGAGTCTCACTAAAAAGTGTTGTTCCTTTTTATTTATTGACTCACAGCTGTTTAGTCCAGGATTATAACACGTTTTTTAATTTTTGATTTTGTGCTTAAATCAAAATTGGAAAAAAAAGGATGACGAGGGCCAGGCAGTGTATATGAAAGTGGCTCAGGTCTGGTTTGAGATAATTCATCAACCCATTCCTGTAAATGTATAAACAAATGTTTAAGTGACATTATGGCAGAAGAAGATTTGTGTCACTTTAACACGATTATGTAAATGTGAATTATGAACATGATGTTTACATAATGTCAGTATTTTTTTCCACATTTAGTAATAACTGATTGTATTTTACTGCACCCCCTTCCCCGCCCCCGCTTGGCTGGTGTTGGACTCCTTGTTTAGATCAATATGAGAGCAGTAGATACACCCCACAACCCAGGATTTCTAACTCGTTACCAGTGTCCCCTGGGGGTCGAAATTCTGGCCTGGCTAGTTCCCGAGACTCTTCTTCACTGCCCCTGTACTACAGTAGTTATGGTAGAAGTACCCCACAGACTCTTACTCTGAACCCAACCACCCTGGCCATGCTTCAACAGCACAACTACATCCCATACTTCAGAGGTACTCAGCTCAGACTTGTGTTCTCGCTAAAACCCACTAACGTCACGCCATGCATGGAGACGTTTGGATCTGCTCTCACTACTGAACACTAATGAGTGTGAAATATGTCAATCACTGCTCTATCACTTTTAGCGACAAATAGCATTATGTTGAACAAAACACATACACAAACAAAATGAGATATGAAACTACTACCTTGTCCTTCGCCCGCCTTCCCTAAACAGGAATTGAGACAGAACGAGTCTCTGAATCTAAACCTAGGACAGGCCTGCAGCTCAATTTGCCTCTTTACGGTAAAGCCCTGGACGTTTCAGTATCTCTTATCGGTGTAATCCAGTCCTGTGGGATTGTAGGTGTACCCCAAGGTTCACCCCGTGGACCATTCGGTTTGCTCCTGCTTGTTGTTATTGTGTCTCGGACCTGCCAACCTTTTACTATTTTTGCGTAATCGTTTTATATTTTAACGTTTGATTACGCTGATATGAGTTCACACACAAATAAGTCTTCTTTTAAATCTCAGATGAGCCAGACGACAAATTAACCTAAAATGATTGACAGTTGTGCATATGTTTTGAGCTGCTATTAACTACTGCTTTCCTCTAAGCCCCGCCCCTGTTTCAAATTCGCTACAGCATTGCTCACAGAGAGCGTATTGAGAATGTTATTATAAAATTAAATGAATTTAGAAGGAGCAAGTTCGAGTTACGATGTCTCGCAAAAGTATTCATACCCCTGCGAAAGACTTGAGGTTCAGCTTTCAGCAGGACAATTACACACAGGTGGACAATATTTACTAATTAGGGGACTTCTGAAGGTTATTGGTTCCACTGGATTTTAGAGTAAAGGGAGGGCAAATACAAATGCATGCCACACTTTTCAGATTTTTATTTGGAAAATTTTGAAAACCATTTATCATTTTCCTTCTCCTTCACAGTAATGTGCCACTTTGTGTCGGTCTGTCGCATAAAATCCCAATAAGATTTAAGTTTTATTTACGTTTGTGGTTGTAACGTGACAAAATGTGGAAAAGTTCAAGGGATGTGAATACTTTTGCAAGGCAAGATAGTAGTTAGTTGGAAGATAGTTAGCTAGTTTGAATTAGACAAGTAAAGACTTAGCAGTAGTTAACTTATTAATTAGATCTATTAAGGATTAACTGAAATAATTGCGTAAACTAAACATTTAAAATATATAATTTTCAAACCTTTATGAATCATTTAAATTGTAATGATGATCAGAAAGTGATTAAAATCGAGCTTTGCTCTACCTACTGTACATCTGCATTTAATTTCTGATCAACAGAGCGAAAATATCACGAAACATTAGACCAGTGATTTGTGAAAGTATTGACGAAAGACTAAAAGTGTGGTAATTTACATTCCTCTTCAGGGTTGGCAGATCTGGTGTTTGTACAGACTGTCTACTTTAACACCACGCACTGTGATATTGCATGAAAGTGTCGTGTGTGCGAGTGTGTGTCTATGAATCACGGACTGAACCTGTATCGTTGTGCGATTGTGGTATTTTGCTGCTTGCCAGTGTTGTGTCACGTTGTTGGATTGCTCCTGATGTGCGAATTCACATGCCTGCAATTTATCTTGTGCTGTCGGTTTGACTTGTTCTGTCTAATCTCCAATCTCTAATCTTTAATCAGACATCCTTTGTTGGCGTTCCTCAGGATGAAAATGAATACCAGCTCAGACTCGAGGTTTTCAATTCCCAGTCAGGGAATCCAACGGTTTATCTCATCTAAAGCGGGGTTAAATGTGGCACGGTGTAATGACCAGTTGTCTCCAGATCTGAAAAAGGGATTATTCAAGACTCTCAACCGCTCCAGGGGTAAAACCAAGGTCTCGGGAGAAGATTAAAGGGCATCGTGAAGGAATTATAATTTGGGGCCTGGGTTCCATTTGGCTCGATTCTGGCTCTAACCATGTCTTAAGTGAGCGATGTGTTCTGTTTTTTTGTACTTATAGACCGTTTATTGGGTGTGGAACCGCACTCGCTAACCCGGCTCTCAGTAGGGATCTGAGTTCAGCATTTCTCAGTACAAATACTGTTTCATAAGTGATGTAGATTTGGTAGGGTTTATTAATCTGAAGCGTTCACAAAAATAAACATGTATTGTGATAAAATGTTAGGGATTGGCAGGTGAAGGCACCGGGTTAAAGTCCCTGCTCTGAAAGCACTTCCACTATTGGTTTCTTTACCTGGACCGATCCAGGGGTGACATATCATGTCTTACGGTGGGCCGTGACCCCAGCTTGTGCTCTGAAAAAAATAATTTAACTTTGCTGTAACTTATATGTGATAAGCGCTTCTTCTCTAATTAACATCACACTCATCAAACAGGTTTGTGCTGTTGTACTGAATATCAGCATGATATCCAGCACAACCTCGAGTGTGATAGTGATAGTTTTCTGGATTTCCTTTTTTCTTCTTTCAATCATGACCTATTTTAAAAAAAAAATTTTGTGGAGTGAGGTTACGGATTAGCATTGTTTATTGTTCTGTCTGTAACTGTTGCTTGTGCTGCCTTCAGGTCATTCTGCAACTCTGTTCTACTAAATTATGGCTTCTCTCCTATATAGAAGATATCACTCGTCTAAGAGCATGGTGCAAAATATAGCATAGCGCACCTCTTTGTAGTTTTATGATCTTTGCTCCCACTGTATGTATAAGGTGGTATCAAAAAGTTTGGAGACGAGTTTTGTAACACGCCAGCAGATGGAAGCATAAGTCTGCACGCACAGTCACAGGGAGCTCCACCCCTTCATAAGTCAGCGTGCCAAAAGACATTGTCCTGTGTACATCGGGAGCCTTGCAACTGGTGCTATTCTGACCCTTTTATTTCATTATGGACAGCAAGTTAAGACAAAGAGCGAACGTGAAATTCTGTGTGAAACTGGGCAGATCTGCCAAAGAGACGTTTGACATGATTCGGCAAGCTTATGGCGATGCTACAACGAGTCGTTTGAGGTGTTTTGAGTGGCACACAAGTTTTAAGAGCAGAAGAACATCACTGGAAGACAACGAGAGATCAGGAAGACCTTCAACAAGCTTACCACCCAAAATGTTAAAACTATTCGGCAACTTGTGCATGATGATCATCGGAGAACAATCCACAACGTTGCTGCTGTTGTTGGCGTGTCATACGAAACAGTCCAGACGATCCTCACGTGTGATTCGTCCCCAGGCTGCTCTTAAAAGCAAAGGGACATCGCATCGAGGTCTGCCAAGAACCTCAAGGATGAC
The DNA here is from genome assembly GCF_024256425.1 of Clarias gariepinus. Classification (NCBI taxonomy): domain Eukaryota; kingdom Metazoa; phylum Chordata; class Actinopteri; order Siluriformes; family Clariidae; genus Clarias; species Clarias gariepinus. Next base: position 29,126,415 of record NC_071113.1, read on the forward strand.
CTGTCCTTCATGTCGAGGATCATTCCGGTGACAAAACCTGTGTGTATGGGTCCAACCCTAAGACGAAGCAACGGTCTTTACAGTAGAAGCGCCCGTGTTCTCCACCACCCAAAAAGGCGAGGACTGAGTGTATGCCCATCGTCTTTTTTTCCACATTCGCTGTATTGTCCATCGAGAATTTATCCCCAGTGGCCAGAACATCAATAACCAATTCTTTTGCCAATTTTAAAGGTGTCTGAAGGAGGAGGTACGGGGGGAAAAGCAGAGCCTGTAAACAGAGTTAATCTCCAAACTTTTTGATGCCACCTCGTATCATCCAAGCAGATTTACAGATTGACAGGGACGTTTACGGAGCATTTTTCATTTGATTTCTCTGTATTAATGTCCTACATGAGAACTGTTTTGTTGAAGTTCCTTCAACAACTTTACTACTGCGAGATTGAAAGTTCAAGACAAAAAAACATGATGTGTGAAGTGCTTGAATGATTGCACTTAGTTAGTGAACTAGTAACCCAGTGTAAGTATCTATCCAGTGATGTAAACTTCAAAGCACTTTTTTTAAAGTCGCTCTGGATAAGAGCGTCTGCCAGATGCCTAAATATACTGTAAATAAATCTATCTATCGTTTTTACGTCAAATAACAATAACAATAATGCATTTTCAGGTTAAAAGAAGTTGGATTTGTATTCTCCGGGCTGAACTCAGAGTTTGTCTGTGTATTATAACTTCTCCAGATGTGCGGAGGAGTTTCTTTACCGATGTTACCCGGCTTTTAACTAACCGCATTCTCTATGTCGTGCATGTGTGTGTGTGTGTGTGGTGCAAAAGTGTATTGCACAATGTACACTGTCTAAATGTGTATGCATATATGTATGTATGTGTGTGTATGTACTGTATCTGTAAAAGAAAGAAAGAATGAATGAGTGAATGAGCCAACACTTTACAGCCTCATGCTTCCACACTATACTGTCTGCACTTCTCTTCTATCTTTTCCTCCCTCTTTTCTCGTTTTTTCAAGTTGTTTATAAAAACGGCTTCCTTCCTCATGACCTCATGATCCAGCCTGCTAATGACACCATGCATTCTTGTAGCCTGTGCTCACAGGGGCATTATTAGAGCTAACCTCCCTGACCGATTGATCGTGAAGCAGAACAAAAGCTTCTTAAGCAGGACTGGGAAACCATCAGAGCTGGCGGAGAAATGTTGTAGTTTAGGCCACCAGTTCATCTCAGAAGCTGCGTTCTAGATTGAAAGGTTTGAGAAATAACGAGCTTTGTACCTCTACTAGGGGAAAAAACAAAGCAATAAAGTCAGAGCTATAAACTTGCCCACGGAGAAAATCTGCTGATGAAAAATGCGTATTTTAATAAAAACGTGTAATGAACTTGGATAAAATGAACTCAACACAGAGGCGTTGTTAGAGGGTTCATCAGGTTGAAGTGAAAATAATAGTGTCTCGTTTTAATTATACATGTTTTTGTGTCGAAGCGTAGGCGACGCGTAGATCACTGGCTCAGTTCTGGGTCAGTTGTCCAAACCTGCACAGAACCTTTCTGAACATTCAGAAGCACAGATCTGCACTCACTACTTCATCTATACAAATAAAAGAAGGGTTTTGTCTGTACATTAGATCAGAACTTGCTTTTTCATTGACATCTTTAAGTTTTTTTGTCTGTATGTCCGTATGTCTGTCTTCCCAGAATTTGTCACAGCATCACGCAAACAGAATTGGACAGAATTTAAAGAAACTTTGCCAGTCCCTCGGGTTTACAGAAAGTTAAACCTGCGCCATAAATGAAATCAAAATGTTGAGTAAAAGAGACAATATGAGCAGTTTTGTACCAGATTATAAACCCCAAGTTTTTACAGCGTACTGTGCATGCATCACATCGTGGGTGGGTGCGTCTTAAATTGAATTCTGGACAGAATTGACTGAATCTCCTGCAGTCCTTAGATCTCCACCTGAAGTTTAATCTGCACCATCAGTGAAATCTAAATGTGGAGTAAAAGTGATGTTATGAACAGTTATGTGTGGGATTTAATAATCTACTTTATAATAATCTACTAATGCGCTACTGTCTTAATGTAAACAAACACCTGCACCAATAGATATTAATTAGAAAAGATAAAGTGAATATTTTGACTGGGATTAGTTCATATTTTCACTTTGGCTGAAATAACAGCGCTGAAGTGGTATAAGTGAATTTTAACACGCTGGAGTGGTTTTAAGACAAAACTTCATCTTTATCCTTTTATCTACTTTTTCCATTTCTCATCTGTGATTCACTCTCCGATTACCGAACAGGGAGTGTATTTGTCTGAGCACCAAAGAAGGACAACTTAGGCGTATCAACAAGGTGTAAGATACTCAACCTTACAGAATGGGATTTCTGCTGTACAGAGAGATCGTCATGGACAAAGAGAGAGAGAGAGTTGCATGCATATCCCTTCGGGGACGTGTGTAAACTCAGAGAATTTTAGCTATTTTTGCTGTTTTTTTTATAGACATATTCAGGGCTCAAGATTGTGCAGTACAGAGTAACATATCCTTTTGGATTTTTAAGCTATACAAACATGACTGAGCAAATAAATTAGAAAATGGGTCGCACAGTTAAAGAAATAGCACAGATACACACGATCAGGTGTTTTTATGGTTGTTTTCAGTTGTCTCTATGACCAAATCTACTGTATGACTAAAAGCATGGAATTAGAGAGAGATATGGAGGGAGTTAAGACATTTATCAGAACAAAGAGGGAGAGAAACGTGTGGGAGAGATGACACATTTACGGCAAAAATGCTATACTGTACCAAGACTAGCACGTGTTTTTCCTTTGTAAAAAAGGTGTGAAAAATGAATTGAATCAGTTAATAGTTTTATATTAATGTTTCATTGTAAACTCAGTGATAGATGTCGACATAAAGGTAAGTTTACGGGCGAATACGGAACATGCAGTTGTAGTTCACGGCAGCCATGTTTAGAGGCCATGGTGTATTCTGGGAACTTGAGTTTGGCACTGATTCTGTAAATCCTCTCCCAAACCCCCCCAACAAAAATTTCGAAAAGTTGTATCTAATAAAAGTACAGAAGTTCTTTAGAACGAGAATTCTTTGGACAGTTTTATGGACAGACTTCCTTTACGTTTTCAGATCATTCAGACATCTGCATTAGCAGGTTGGCTCATGATGTGTGAGTGTGTTAATGATTTAAATGATTTAAAAAGCAACAGGGTGTAACTCTACTTTCTCACGTCCCCTCCCCAATCCCCTCTCTGTGTTTATCTGCCCTCGTCTTCTCCCCCTGGAGGTAGTGAAAGTGGCCGGAGTACCCCGAGCCTCTCCACCTACTCCGATGGCAAATCTCCGTCCTCTTCGTACGTGGCCGCACCTAAGCACTTCCACATCCCAGGTACGCCCGCTTCACTCCTGCACTTTAATCAAGCAGCATCTTTAATAAATATTGACATTTGATTCTTTCTTATTATTCTCTTATGCATGAAACTGGCAGTAGATATATCTGATAGTAAACATGACTAGACTGGTATTTATGATTATGATTATGATTTCATTCACCATCCTAATAAGGGTCACAGGTTGCTGAGACGTTACTCTTTTTTGTGACGTAACAAAAACTAAACCAAGATCAATCACATCAAAGCACTTTCCACCATTAATGTGAATTACTAACTGAAAAAACAAACAGAACAAGGAATGGAGAAAACAAAAAGAGTAGAATGACCTGGTTGCATAAGTATGTGTTTATAATAGGTCATGTGACTTCATACACATTCACATTTCATACAAACTTAAATAATCCTTTTGATTGTGTAAAGCTGCTTTGCGACATGTCAATTGTTAAAAGCGCTATACAAATAAAATTTAATTAAATTGTGCTCAGACATGAACCACACTAACTCATGCTCAACATAATTACACTTTTCATCAATGACTTGATTTTAATTAACCACAAATAACGAGCAGATGCTTTTTTACAAGTTACTTCTCATGACAGCGTATCATCTAAAGAACACCATAAACACACAAAATGGCCAAAACATGGAAAAGTGTCACACCCAGGTAAAAAAGTGCATTTTCAGACAGGATAATAATAATAATAATAATAATAACCATGTAACACCATTATTTAAAAAAAAAAATACTTAATGCTTCTTATCTCTCGATCCATGCTTTGTTTTTTGTAAATATACATACACTTTTATAAGTATATGAGATAAAAAGAAACACATTTGGTAAATACAGTTTTATGCCCTTTTATGTTTTAGTGTCTGGAACTTTTTTGAATTCAAATCTTTCATTGATCCTAACTGTCATTCAGATGAAACTTGGCCAGTTTAGATTTTACATGAAAAGACATAAACCTGAAAAAGTGTATTATTCTAAAATGCAGAAGTGGTACGATATTGCGAAATGAATTTGTCATGGTTACGGACACTACAGATACCTTTTTAAAAATCCTTAATGCTTTCATTTAAGTAATAACTTTTACAGGTCATATGCTTCTAGAGGAAATATATGAATAATTTGAATTTGAAATAATTATTGTTTAAAATGAGACAATATAATAAATGTTAAAAAACGTCCATTTTTTGAGCACATATAAAATCATCTCTCTAAAACACCTGAATTTAGCAGCTTGAAACTTTTAGTGACGCAAAATTGGTCACTTCCATGTTGCGTACTGTAAACTTCAGAATTGGATCTGAATCTCGATGAAAACCTGTGGAATGACTTATTAGCATGAGAAACGTTCTCTCACTCTAAGTGTTTTTGTAAGAAATGTAAGAACATGCTCAGATGATGAGACCTGCGATACAAGCAAAAGGTGTTGGTCAGGAGGGGTGTGAATACTTATGCAACCATAACCTGCATAACCATTTATTCTTCACGTTCTGTTTGGTTCCTTTATGACGTTATCGATGGAAAAAGCTCTGTTCCGAGATAAATCTTGGGTTCATATTGACGTTCATATTGGAACGCGTGATCTTCTGGCTGTTTCAGAAACTTTATGGAGAGCATTTCTGCAGACGTCTCGTGAGAAGAACCGCGCTCGTCAGCTGCGTTTGAAGTCCATCTCGTTACATAAATAAATCGTGATATATTTGGCGTTTATGGTCGTATTTACCCCTCCGAGCCGAGGTTTGGCCGAGATGTGTCGTTCATGAAGCACGTAACTGTCACTGTCACTCAGACACGACGCAGTAAAATGAATCATCCAGTTTATGTGTTTTTGTTTTATTGTTCTTTTTCCCCCCGATTTTTTTAATGGTGCCTTTTGTTTTCATTGCTGGCAGATGCTGAAACAGCTCTTACACACACACACACACACACACACACACACACACACACACAAAAGAAGGGTTTGAATGTGTTGTGTTCAAAATGAATGAATCACACTCCAGATCATTCGGGCCAGTTGTCTGAAAGCAGTCGAGCTGAAAGTAAAGTGAGGTTGAGATTAACACTGATTGTTTTCCAATATCAGCACTACACCGAGTGATTTATTCCGTTATATACTGTATAAATTGCCTCTATTCATTTGTATCTATTTTTTCTGTTATCTAGTCTTTAAAGAATTAAAAGATGACCCGATACAATGTTACCGGACTCGTGATTGTTGCATGCCGATCACGATCATTTACGCACCATAAGGAGTCTGATGTTTCCGATCTAAAACAGCGACAGATGTCCTTCAGCTCGGCACGGCCCTTCTGCTGTCCTGACTTCAGTCCATCCTTCAATAACTCCTAACTCATGCTTCTTTTTTCATGGTTCTCTCTCTCTCTCTCTCTCTCTCTCTCTCTGTCATCTCTGCACCTGTCATGCTCTCTTCCTGTCTTCCATTCCAGATAATAAAGCCAAAGATAATATCTATAGAAAACCCCCTATCTACAAACAGCATGGTACAGTTCAATCTGCGTGCTATACCCATCACTCAGTGCACGCTCTGTCGCATGATGCCAGTGCTGTCATGGTATCTTGTTGCCATGGTGACCTTTACCCTTTGGTTTTGGTTCTGGAGGTTTCCATTTCAGACTGTGCTGTAAATACACGCTAACCGCGTACATTTTGAACAGTGTGAACTGTAAGTGTAAGCGATAAGGAAAATCACACTTCTTTATAAACCTTAGTGTTAATAAGGAAGGAATAAAAAAGGCCGATTTAGGATCTATTGTTTACTTCCTACAGATAGCCTGAAAGACCTCACGGCCATTAAAAAGTCAAAGATTTATAAATACAAGGGGTGTTCCAGTCAAACCGGGACTTGTGATGAAATTTCTGGTGAATGAAAGCCTAAAAAAAAAGGTGTTTGACATTTTCAGAAAAAAAACTACAGTACAACAGCAGTAAAACAACAACCATTTGTGCAAACGTTTTAAAGAGGACAGTACATCAGTGAAGGACAAACCCACTGCAGAAGAGACGCATCTGTCTGTGTCAACTGTACACACACTCATTCACCAACACCACTTCACATCACAGGAACTCGTCTGGGAAGGTATGGCCACATCTCCCGTACGGTCCTGACCTCGCTTCGAGCCACTTCCACATATTTGGGCCAGGAGTTCCTGGGAGGCCGGCGTTTCAGATGTGACGCAGGCGGTCTAAAAAACTTTCTACTTTAATGGAGTCCAAGCTCTTGTGAAACACTGGGACGAGTGCATTAGTGTATCAGGGGATTATATAGAGGAATGTTATCAAAAGTCCCACTTTGACTTGAACGCCCCTCGGATAGTTGTGAATATACTAAACAGTTTCTTGTTTCTTTAGAGCGTGTGGATTCCTTATAGAAATGTTGATATTTTATGAACAGAATCTCATTATTTAGATTTTCTGATTGTTTTAAAAGTATTTTCTTCAAGGCTAATGTTTAGCTCGATAACCCCTCTGGTTTTCTCGTTATCCTTTGATCATTAAATGTGCATGGTGCTTTTATCATTGCACATTATTTGTGATGTCACAACTGCTTTATATCCATCAGGATAAATTGAAAAATCTCTTAATTGTACAGCAACAAATTAAAAAAAGGGTTAAGTGAAATGTTGAAATGTTACGAGTTATCCTATTGAACGGTCACATTTTTAAATCCTCGAGTACTTTAAAGTTTATTTTACTCCTTTTCTGAAGCACCAGCTCTGACATGGAAACACACAATATAGAGTTTTGTTTTATTTTCTCGGCTCCATCCATCCCTTCATCAGCTGCATCTTATTGTATTGTGATCATCTGCCTTTTTAGAATTTGTATGGTGTGTTATTGGTTATGTGTGTGTGTGTGTGTGTGTGTGTGTGTGTGTGTGAGATGCATCGTAGTGGCCTTGGCTAGTCAGTGGAAGACATCTGTGTGACTGTGGTTAGCCTCGTGTGTACTGTACGTCGCTGTGGCGTGTTGGTTCTATTACGACTCATCTGATTCCCTTTTCTAGTCATTTACACACTTTATTCAGTTCCTTATTTTTTTTTTTTTCTGAAATGTGTTTATTTTATTAATGGTGTTTTCCTTTGTGGCTTTTGACAATCAGTCCTGTAGGTGATGCTCTTTAGGTTACATTTTAATTTACTTTTTATTTTCTTGTAACTTTATCGTGAAGCACGTTGCATGCTACTCTTCTTGTTTGTGCCTAAGAGAGACCAGACGTTTACTGTTTTAATTTAAATTATTATATAAAAATGATTGTTGTACTGTAAATATTTCAACAGCTTCTAGAACCTCCTGGCAAGATGGAGAAGATGCAGATAGAAAGGTAGGCGATCTGTTTGTGTATTATTATTATTATTATTATTATAAATAAACAATTTCATTTATTTATTCTTCATTTGTACTGTATCATTTGCTTCTATTATTAATTAATACATTTATACTGTATTATTTGCTTATATTATGCAATAGGGTGGACTTCTTATTGTTGTTTATTGTTTTATTTGGATTTTATTTCATTATTGCCTGTTTCTAAGACTGCAGCTATATTAGGGTTGTACAGCAAAAGTTTAATAAAAAATATTCGAATTTGATTTTATTATTACTATTAATATTATTATTATTATTATTATTATTTATAATAATAATAATAATAATTATAATAATAATAATATATCCAAGTTATTCAGGCTTACATTTTACACTCATTTACAAAACAAATAAAATCTGAGCTGACACTTAATTGAAAATATGTAACTTGTTTTTTTTTTTATGTTGAAACATTTAAAGCAAAAGAAAAGTTCAATAGTTTGTAATATTTCATATTATTTAGATTCTGCACTATTTTAGCTCCCTATTAAAACATACGCAAATGTGTGTTATTTTGTCTAATTTCTCCTACTGAAGTGTGTGATCAGGCAGTACTAGGTGTGTTTACACCGACCCTAATATTCCACTGGTTGTGTGTGTGTGTGTGTGTGTGTGTGTGTGTGTGTTTGTGTGTGTTTTTAGATGTATTCAGTTCATATTTAACCTAAAAAAATGTTTAAACAGTGATTAAAATATGTCTATAGTTAAAACTATTTGTGCAACATGACAAACTCCTCTAAATATATGTCTTTATAGAGTCTGTTTATTATTCTAATTGTTCCTGGATGTTTCCGAAAGGGCTCGTTATAATAGTTGAGGTAGAAACAGGACCGACACTCAGAGTTTAAAAGAGAGAGACGCAGACAAACAGTGAGAGATTCTGCAATGAAAGAGGAGACGTAAAGCGGTGCTGATATCATTTACTCAGACGAGAGTTCACGCACCAGACGGACATCATGTGACTTTTACACATTTGGCTAAATTCATCTTCAGCAATAATTACGGGTTCATGTACATGTTGTAAGCACATTTTGGACAAAAGTTTTAAAAGTCTGCATCATGTTTCATTTGTATCTTTAAACTTTTAAAAAACATCTTATTTTATGTACAAAGTCGAAATATTTGACTGTAAAAAAACAAACAACATCTTTTAATGATTGTTCTCAGAGCATTATAATCACATTATAACAAAATGCTGCTTAAATAGAGACGATTCCGACTCACAGCATCCACAGAGTCTAGCAACAGTAGTGACTCGTGAATCAGGGAAAATACAACAGGCGTTCAAGTCAAACTGGGACTTTTGATCACACATTAAAAAAAAAAAACACAGTCCTGAGAGTAAAAACTCCCTTTATTTCTCTATATAATCCGCTGATACACTAATGCACTCATCCCCGTGTCTCACTAGAGCTTGGACACCATCGAGGTAGAACGTTTTCTCAGTACGCCGGAGCCTGTCTGCTTCATGTCTGAAACCGCGGAGGTCAGGACTGTACAGTAACTCTCAGTTGATGATGTTCATGACGGCACCTGGGCCGGGCTCGTCCTTCACAGACGTACTTTAAACGTTCCTTTAAAACATTTGCACCGTTTAAATTGTTTTACTGCGGTTAAGAGTCTCATCACCGTACTGTGCTTGAAGTCTTCTGTAAACGTCAATCACTTTCCCGCCTTCATTCGCTAGAAATGTCCCTGTTTGACTTGAACGCCCCTTGGGTTACTACATGCCTATCATCTGTCACCTGTAGCCTAAATAACAGGTTTTTTTTTTTCGTTTTTTACTTTTTTGGATGTTGTTGTCATTTTGAGACGCAGTTAGTTTGCTTTCTCAGTCACATCCAAGATAAAAGACAGATAGAGATAGAGATAGAGGTGGACATCACGGTCTCACACTACTGTCACACAGTATCTATTTACCATGAATTTTCCCAGTTCCAACATGTTCATTCGATAATTCCTGATCTTTATGGTGTGTGTGTGTGTGTGTGTGTCTGCAGACCAGGACTAGCTGGACGCTCCTAAAGAGTCAGAGTGACGGACAGTCGCCGGACATTGACCCCAGGACATCGACACACAGCCTGCCCACGGATATGTCTCAGCCCAGTGAGTAGCTGATCGATAAACCCAGACAGAAAGTGATCAGTTCTTTTTCTTCAAGTAATTATTCTTGTCTAAGAGCCTAGACCAAAGCACCTCCTGTCTCCTCTCTGTTCCAGTTTTCCCCTACAATAAGTCAGCTTCTCTACCAGGCTACGGACATAATGGCATCTACAAGGTAAAGGCTCCTCCATGTCCTACTCTCATCCTGCTGTGTGTGTGAGACGTGGTGTAAGGTGTGAGATGACACATAATCTAGTTTCTACATCTGTTCACAATCTCTCTCTCTCTCTCTCGCTCTCCACATCTGGGTGTAACATCTGTGGTCACGTACCCATTACGTCAGCCTTAATGACTCTTGTTTGGTTATTAAAGTCATGCAGATGTGAGGACAAGCACCATGAAACGCTCTCTAATCGCACACACGGATCACGAAAATAGATGCGCTGACTCGATTGTCCTGAGGATGTAATGTTGTTTCTTCGATGCCACAGAATACTGTCTGTCTGCCCTGGGGGGGGGCCATGAGGAATGTTTGGATATATATATATTGATGTCCCCTAAGAGACGCTGAGACCGCCGTCCTCCACTCCTGTACACTGTCCTACACTAGGTGGCAGCATCCCGCCCACGGTCTACAGTGTTACCCCTTAAAACATACATTACTTTACTTTTTTTCTTCCTTTTAAACATAAAATGACACCCGTTGTTTCCAGAATAATTGAACTAGCATGTATTTCGAAAGTTTTGGCACCGCGTTGGCCATTTTCAGTGTCCTGTGCCAAAGTTTTTAATATATAACAGGCAGCGTTTGAGTTATTCCGTAACATTTGACCTCAGAAAATGAAAGCGGGGACCTCTGGGAGATGGTTTCCATGGCTTGCACACACTTGTAGCTTTCAGTCATTGAATTAATTGATTTTATATTTCGTTTCGTTCTTTCTAGGCGGCTGATCTTGGAGAGGATGACCAAGACTCCAGCTGGGGGGCGATGAGAGGTATAATATCTATCTCACAAATACTGTGGATTATTATTACTTTGAGAATTGTCCCAGGATAAAAATTCAAATAAAATTGATTTTTTTTGTGTGTGTGTTTCTCTCTCTCTCTCTCTCTCTCTCTCTCTCTCTTTTTTCATCTTTGCCTCGGCTTCCTTTCTCAGAGTACAAGGTGAGTCTTATTTCTAGTGAGATTGATTTTACTGCAGGTTAAAGCGATATAAGAGACATTAAACTGCACTTGGGTATCATAATGGTGTAGTGGTTAGCACTGTCGCCTCGCACCTCCTGGGTTGAGGGTTCGATTCCCGCCTCAGGTCGGTGTGTGTGTGTGGAGTTTGTATGTTCTCCCTGTGCTTGGTGGGTTTCCTCCAGGTTCTCCAATAGCTTGCTGATTAGTTTAATTGGCGGTCCCAAGTTAACTGTTATGTGTACTCTGCCTCGTTTTCTTAATTAAGCTCCAGGCGTCCTGTATACGGGATAAGCAGTATAGAAGATGAATGAATAAATAAACTGCTCTGTGTGTGTGTGTGTGTGTGTGTGTGTTTACAGGTGTACCCATATGGCATGCTGGCTGTGACACACAAAGTCAGAGTGAAGCTGCCACGTGATGTGGACCGCACCAGGCTAGAGGTACAGTGACTCTTAAACAGTCCAAACTCATTATTCCAGTCTACCGTACTTAATAGTTGTGTTTACGCTGAAGCCCCTCACCGTACTATCTTTAAATGAGCAACCGTTTAACCACTTCAACCATTTAAATGAATTCGCCCAACAAAAACCATCATGTGCAACTTTAATTAAATGTAGAAGCCATTGGTAATTAAAAACTGGAAATTAGCATAAATAAACTGAACTCGGGATGCTGGGAAGTCAACATACTGTACATAGACCGATCAGTTATAACATGAACATTTAAACCACCTACTGTAGGTTTCAGTGGTCCATTGTGGTTTTGGGGTCGTGTTGTGGAACCAATATCCTGGTGCCAGACACTCAGACATGCTTCGGGTCCTGTGGGTTTGGGAGACTCCGTGGATGGGATTTGTTTGTCCGATCCATGGGTCGGGTCGGTGGGCTCTTTGCCTGCTGGGCCCCGTATGCAGCAGGCTGCGGTGCACTGGGTGTTCTGGTGCCTTTCTACTGTTAATTTTATAAGTGATTGGTGTAGGAGCCTAAACATTCCCTCTGGACCTGTCTGACTCATCCTGGTTGGAGATCTGGTCACATGGAGACCCCGTGTGGTCTGTCTGGGATGCGTGTGGTGACTGGGGACGGTTCCACTTTACCATGAAGACGGTCCTGGCCTCGGCTGATGCTGACAGCGGTTCTCGAAGGACTTGTGACTGCAGTTGCTCGATAGTTCAGGACTTGAGTTTCCTGCAGTCTACCTGAGCCTCCAATAACCAACTGGACTCCATTTTAACTTAAACACATTTGTTATACTGAACTTCCAGCCTCCTAACACACAGTATGGTGCAGATCAATCCCTGCTATCCGTTATCACCTGAATGAGGATGATAGACCTCTTAAGGTTTCTTCCTATTACCATCTCAGAGAGTTCGTCGCCATCGTCCCTGGTGAGGCGCAGGGTAAAACCGGGACAGCAGTACTGTAGACTGTCTGTACACTTTCTGCTTAGTGCACATTTGTGTATTGAATTATTACCCCATGCAGAAGTTTCCTGGTTGTTTTGGAGGATATACAGTACTAGACCGTGACATCCTGGCATGATGTCATGATCGTAGATCAGGACTGGTGGGAACGGATTGCCTCAACACAGGTGTCCATCTTGTTCTACATTTATTTGGAATGAAACCTAAAACCTCATCATGTACATGAAGCTTCACTGTGATACTCATGTGTCTTCTTTCCTTCATAATTCATTTATAATTTATCCCTTCGTCCCGGTATCCCTCTAACAGAAACAGTTCTGGAACAAACCGGTTTGAGTAACCGGTCCATCTCCAGTCTGAAAAAAAACAAGCAAACAAATTGTTATTAGATCCATGAGCCGTTTTTATTTGTTCTGCTTATGGATTAGAGGTCATATTTTACCATCCAGAGTCACACTGCAGCTATCCAAGAAAAGCTGAGTCATCATCATCATCATCACCATCATCATCATCATCATATTCTGTCACGAGTTCCTGGTGGGTCTCTCGCTTCAGCTGCAGTGTCTAAATCAAGGTCAAGCTTTTATCATCTCTTCTTCTTCATAGGCCATCAGAACTGTTCATCATTTACATAAACTATATTAAATTAATAACGTTAAAAGCAGTAGTTCCAGTGAAAATAATGAACATAAGATAAGAAAAGTGTTAAATGCATTTCCTTTTCTCCTGGAGTAAAGCCCTCGCTGGCTTTCAAAGAAAATAAAAAGAAACATGGTCCCGATTAGTTAATCCTGTTTCTCGTTACTGCGTTATAGCAAAAGCCAATAATATGGGATTTAACCAACTAACGGAGGGAGGTGTTTTATTCGATGACTCAGGTAGTGATGTTTTCTGATCATCACTATATCACATTAACTGCATTATTTGACCTGCACTGTGTATATTATAGTATGTGCGATATGCATGGTTCTAATTTAAGCGTTCAGAGCTGGGGTTATAACGCGTGTCAAAGGGTTCAAGCTCAAAGCCCAGTCGAAAGGCTTCTGCGTGATTACGCCAAATAAAAGGAACCAGAATGAATTTCCTGCTGTTTGTCCTTATTAGGTTTTTAATTACCTGTTGCTTATTCCATCCAAACTGTTTTTCTGACCTTATATATTTAGAAACCTGATTCTTTAGCTTAACTCCGCCCCCTCTGTTTAAGAGCTACAGTAAACAAGGCTAAGCTAGCAGGTAACAGATACCCACTAACACCTAACCAAGCCATCTCTCAAAAGAGAAACTTTCTATGTTTTATCTATGTTTGATTTTAGCAGTTAGCGGCTAACCCCTAAGGGGTAATCTAGCTAACTTTAGCTCTTATCAAAGGATAGATTAGCCATTATTGGTTAGCAGCTAACTGAAAAGATAAGCTAAAAGGCTTTCTTACGTATACAAAAGTACAACATGGTTTCATTTACTGACTCGCATAGCCAGTAATAACGGCTAACCTAGATTTTTTTTTAGCTCTTAAGAAGGGCTACTGCAGGTTAGCCATTAGCGGTTATCAGCTATCTGCTAACATCTAACGACTGATCTGGTCTTCTTCAGTTCTTAGTATTTTTTTAATATATATATCTTATGTCGATAAATATTTAGAATGTTGATGTGAATTAACGCTCTAACAGATGTTGTTCTCCTTATCCTATTAGTCAGAAATGGGGTGGGAGAAGACTGAAAACGGGTGGGAAATGCCACGTCGTGAACATACAGTAGATGTTTCCAGTCCGTGGGTTCTGACTGGATTTAAAACTTAGGTTTAAAGCCACAGACACTGAAACAGCGTGTTTGGAAAAGGAGTGAACCAGAAAGAAAGCCAAGCATGGAGGACGCACGTTTGGGAGACGTTTAAGGTTCATGCAATGTGGAGTTAAATACGCTGGTGAGGCGGGTGGACGGCGTCAAACTGTTATCAGGGGTCAAAGGTTGTGGTTCTGATTCTGGTTTTCAGGAGTGAATTATGAGCCGACAGGTTATCAGCTCTTTGTTTGCTGTGTGTGTGTGTGTGTGTGTGTATGTGTGTGTGTGTTTCCACCCTGGGTTAGAATACGAGATTGTTTTTTCTTGTGAGAGGGAATACCGTCAGCCTCTCCGGAGAAACGCTGACAACACCCTGACGAGAATTACGAAAGCCTCATGATTCCAGCAGTTTCATCTTTCTAGCCGTCCGTAAAAGCCACACTCCGCTGTTATTCTACCTCCTGCGGCCTGGAGCGAGCTAACAAACGCTAACTGATGCCTCGAATCTAGTTCATACCCCTGGTGTAACTCTGGTGGAGTCACCCTCTACACTCCCCTACACACACTCCCCTTTCTCTGCTAAAACAGAGAGCTGCGTGTTTTGAAGAGGGGAAAAACAAAAGCCAAACGTCCCCAAATGTCATTGTTATGTAGGCATGGAGCTATAAAACCACACACACTTGCACACACACACACACACCCGCTCACTCACACAAAGGCCCCGGAGGTCTGCAGTAAGTTATGAGTTAAGTTCTGTGGACAGACTGCTGTAAGCGTCATCACCGTGCACCGTGTCATCTGTTCCACTCTTTAATCCAGAGGGAAGTTCACTGCATGCAGATGTGTAAGTAGAAAAATCTGCTCCAGAGATCCGAGCTGATTAGGTTTTAGTTAACTCTTTAGGAACTGAAACAGAGAGCGTGGACGTGCACCGGTACGTCTGGGGTTTGTTACCCGAGCTGCAGCAGTGAGAGTGGGAAGGCTTACTGACTAACATCAGGCTGCATTACGAATTAATGGAAAATTTGGAAAAGTTTCGGAAAGGCTGATTATCCTAACGTTGATCAAAGAGAGTTCATGATACATTTGCATTTAGTGACACCAGCAAAACTCTGCAAGTTTACATGCACAGGTGATATTTTGACTATACTGTAGTTGGACGGGTGATGCTACAGCCGTCTGTTGCCGGGAGTCTAGAGAGCAGATTGGACTCTCTCTTTGGACTTTCTCATGAGAAGGAGGTGGCACAAGCCAATCAGAGGTGTCTGTGACGTGCAAAAGTAAAAGAGGCAGATAGCACTTTACTCCAAGCATGTTACACCACGCTGTAATGGTGCCTGAGCAGCAGGTCGAAAACAGATGTCCTCGGCAGCTTCACATGCCTCGGAGACAGCATGATAGCCTCTACCCTCTCTGGATTAGATAGAAATCCACAGAAAAAAAATCTCCCCAAAATAACAAATATAAATATTAAAAACGATGTCTAATATTAAACATAACTGTTGTGGGAAATATAAATATTAAAGATTAAAATGTTAGCTACAGTATGTCTGCCTGAACATCTGACAAAAAGGACGTATTTTTTTATCTGTCTTAAACAAAATGTAATATTAAGTAAAATTTTCATTAGTCCAAAGTTCCAAAGTTTTTTATTTGTTTTTTTCTGATTAAAATTGATAAGTATGTTGGTGTAGTGGTTAGCATTGTAGCTTCGCGCCTCCAGGATCGTGGGTTCGAGCCCTTCCTAAGGGTCTGTGTGCATGCAGTTTGCATGTTGTTGGGTTTCCCCTGCGTACTCCGGTTTCCTCCCACAGACCAAAAACATGCAGACTAGAACGCTAATTGGTGTTCCCAAATCCCCATAGTGAGTGTGCATTGTGATGGATTGGGACCCTTTCCGGGGTCTCCCCCTTCTCATACCCCTTAGGCCCCTGGGATAGGGGCCCTGCAACCCTATACAGAGCCAGCGCTGTAGTGAGTGAGTGAGTGAGTGAGTGCTAATAGTTGACCTGCACTGCATGTTGTGTTTTTATAGTATGACATTATTGTAATTTGATAAAATGTTTAATATAATATTAAAAATTTGAATATTATACCAATCAAAATATTATTGAACATATTTGTAAATGTACGTTTGGAAATATGGAAGTTGGTCTTGAAAGGGAAAATCACTAAGCTGTTCATTAGCCTACTATTTGAACATTTAGGACATCCAGGCACTAGGTGGCAGTGTGCAGTTAACACAAAGAGCCAACAATAGGTTAATTAAAAAAAGGGTATAGCTATAAGCTGTATATAAACTATAAGCTACAGTATATATAAAATATATAGCTATATTATATAACTATAATTATATTTAAATATGATTATATTAAGTAATATAATATTACTTACTTAATACTACCAATATTTTGATGATAAAATTAATAAAATTAATTAATTAATTTATTTATTTATTTATTTTTGGTTAAAAAATAGGGATTTATTTATTTATTTGTTTGTTTATTTATTTTTGGTGATAAAAATTATTTATTTATTTATAAAACAATTGGTAAAAAAATAGGTATTTATTTATTTATTTGTTTGTTTATTTATTTTTGGTGATAAAATTCAGGGATGGATTTATTTATTTATTTATTCATCTTGGGTGATAGATTTTAGAAATGTATTTATTAATTCTGGTGATAAAGTTCAGGGATTTCTTTATTAATTTATTTAATTTGGTGATAGCATTTAGGGTTTTATTTATCTCTTTATTTATTTTGGTGATAAAATTAAGGGATTTATTTTATTTTTTTATTTATTTTAAATTATTATTTATTTGTTAAGCATCTTGACTTATGCCACCCCATGTTCACACTTCGCACTGGCAAAAAGGATTTTTTTTATCAATTTGATACATTACTTTCGTTATGTCTTTAAACAATCTACAACTTATTCAAACTCTCATGTCTGTTTAAAAAAAAAAGGTTGGACAGGCCACGCCCACACACTGATTACTATAATCACAAAATCATTCATGCATTTTCTCTCCGCTGGCTCTCTTTCAGAGACACCTGTCCCCAGAGGAGTTCTTCCAGGTGTTCCGGATGACCATCGCACAGTTCGACCGCTTGGCTCTGTGGAAGAGAAACGACCTGAAGAAGAAAGCGCGCCTGTTCTAACCATCCTCATCCTCATCGTCCTCGTCGTCATCACCGATGCACCCTTGAGGGAACCGAGAGAGAAGATGAATGAGGAATTTCTCCTCCACCCGTCGTATATATGCAGAGATGAGAGAAAAAGTGAAAGATATATACTGTAGATTATATATCCATACATAAATATATGCACTTCCATTCTGCTGCGCTGCGTGCCTGCTGTCATAACGCCGAAGAAAGGGGGAGTGTGTTACAGACACGCCGTCGCTTCACAGCCTCAGTGTTAGCCGTGGTAGCTTTCTGTTTGCGAATGCCGCATTAGTTCAGATTTGGAGGAAAATGTGTGTCCTGTTTGTCCCTCCTGTTTACCGGTTCTCGCTCACGATTCAGGTTACTGCAATAAGCATTACGGTCTGAGGTGTACAGTATAAGCGGTACAGATTCAACAGAAATTACCTGTGTGTGTGTGTGTGTGTGTGTTTGTGTTTGCTAAGGAAAGCACGACATGGCCATTTTTATCCAATAATCACTGTGTGTATTTTTTCTGTTTTTATTTACGTTCTCTATTTTCCTCAGCCGTCCATCATAATCTCTACATTACATACAGAAGTTAGATATTCTGGGTGAACCGGAAAAAAAATAAATCTATGAGCACATGTGCCAATCAGGCATAACATTGTGACTCCACCCTAAACCCCCAACCCGTCCCCGCCCTCGTCTCCACCTAATATTGAGTACATCCCCACTTTGCCACCTTCACACTTATAACCTGTGCACCATGAGCCTTGGCCGACCATGACCCTGTCACTGGATTACTTTTGGTTTGTCCTGATTATTTACGGTTTGTCCTGCAGTTTTGGAGACGCTCTGATCCAGTCGTCTAGCTGTCACGATTCGGGCCTTGTCACCGTAGCAACGGTTAAAATATTACATTACAGTCCTCTAGAATTAGAAAATATAATTGAAAAATCGAAATAAGTAAAGTGAGAAATGTTTTTGTGATTTTCTTTATTTTATTGGGCGTAAAACAATTTTTTTTTAAAGGGCTGACCTAAATGACACTTATTAGCTAAGGTGTTAACATAACATATATTTATTTCATATAACAGTCGATATTTAATATAGATATGGGTCTTAATATATTGCAGTACTTTTGAGTGGCCACACTGACACTTAAATAATTTTTTTAATTGATATTAAATTGTAATTTATATATCTTTGCATTCGAGGTGGTTAAACATCGCAGTTTCTTTAGCATCCTACAGGGAAATTCTTAAAAGTTTCCTACATACATAAATGGACGACAATAAACCATTATGCAATTTTTAAACAGTAATTAGTAAAAGTCCAATAAAAAAAGCTCCTCGTCAACTAAGGATAGTCTTCCGAACTGGGAGTTCCCATCTGGTTTACAGAGTGACATCAAATCATCATGGCCGCTCACAGCACAACAGTGCATTAAGGACAGATATTTTACCCTTAACCACACCCACAAAACTTCACCGGGTACAAAACAAATAATAATTAAGTAATGGAAGCCTGTAATGAAAGTCAAGGCAAGCGCTAAATCTACCAATAATGCAGCTCGGCCAACGCAGCTAACACAGACACACGTAAAGACCTATTTCGATTATAGGGTGCCAATACTTTTCTTCTAATGGAATGTATAATCATTTTGTTTCTTTCTTCCTTATAAATGATGGATTTGTTTTTAGAATTACCTTCTTTCAAAGCATTAATATGAAAGAAAAATAAAATCTGCATCCGTATTTAAATCTCAGAGTCTCAAAACCAGTGATAATATTTTAAAGCTTATTACTTTTCCCTAATATGGAAAATGTCTGAGGAGTCTGGAGTAAGATATCGTGTACAAATGACTGCAATTTTTCGAGACTAAGCAGATTTTCATGTAAACGCATCAAGAAATTATTACAATAAATTTCCAGCAGACAATTTATGAGCCATAATATCAATAAAGGAGTGTATGTGCCATTATTATTACATGTTTATTGTACAGCATGGTGTATAATAGGTAGCAGAGTCAATAGAAAATACATTGAAATCGTTAACTGCGACTGGTTTTAGTGATTGTTTCAGGTTTATACGCTGACATCCTCCGCCTCTGGGACATCTTATCCGATATCCCATTCATACGAATGTGTAATGTTTATTAAACGCTAATTACAAGGGGCGTTCGAGTCAAACTGGGACTTGTTACTGGTGAATGAAGGTGTAGAAAGCGAACTGCAAACTGACGTCGCCAACTTGCGGAAGAGACGCACCCGTGTGTGTGAACTGTACACACAATCTTACACCAACACCACTTGCACATTACAGGAGCTCAGCTGGGAGTTTTTTCCACATCCCCAGTAAAGTCCTGGCCTTGCTACAAACCATTTTTACATGTTTGGAAAAGCCATTATGGGAGTTCCTGGGAGGCCGGCGTTTCAGAGATGGAGCCGCCGGTCCGATCATGGCTCTGGCTTACTGGGAAAACTTTCTACCTTGATGGTGTCCAAGCACTAGTGAATCACTGGGATAAGTGCATTAGTGTAGCTTGGGATGATATAGTCCCGGTTTGACTCGAACACCACTTCAGCATCAGTTCAGTGAGTCAGGTATCATCAGCCAACAAAGCACCTCGCACCACATTCATTTTAAATCAGATTTATTCTCAGTTATTATCGGCACACGCTGTAGCATCTTCGATTGTACTCTTCGGGAATATTTTTGTACTCTAGGAAAGTATAAATATATATATATATAAAACAATAAGGATTTGTGAAGCGGTTCTGTGATACAGTACGTCACTGCGACCCAAACACTGCTTTATTTTTTTCTCTTTGTTTCTGAATAAACGTGTGTACACGCGATATAAAACTAGCTAAAGCATGATATGCTGAAAAAGCGATACGAAATCATTATGTGTGCAGACGTTATTGTACTCGCGCAGCCTGGCTGGTTTTGCTTTAAATTCATTCATGAGTCGGATTTTACGAAAAAGCTTTAATCTCGTGGGTGTGAAATGAGAAATGATTTAATCGCCTTGATGTTTCTAAAATCGCAGAACTGCATATGCATGGGTGTTTTATGTGTCGAGACGAATGTCAAACTGTGCTTCAGAGTAAATTTATTGCAGGATTCATTAAAATTCCTTTGTGGTTAAGGATCAAGTTAAAATCTTTTTAAGGAATGAGAAAAACACACTTACTGTAAAAGCTGCGTTTTGTAATTGTTTTACAAAGTTGTAATCATTATATAATTTAAAGGTGATCTTAGTAAATTTGTATTTTGCAATATTACCTTTTAAAATTAATTTTATATTTATATTTTTTACAGATGGCGGCACGGTGGTGTAGTGGTTAGCACTGTCGCCTTGCACCTCCAGGGTCCGGGTTCGTTTCCCGGCCAGACTCGATTCCCGTCTCTGTGTGCATGGAGTTTGCATGTTCTCCCCGTGCTGGGGTGGTTTCCTCCGGGTTCTCCGGTTTCCACCCTCAGTCCAAAGATATGCAGGTTAGGCTAATTGGCGTTCCCAAAATTGCCCATAGTGTGTGAATGAGTGTGTGAGTGTGTCGATGGATTGGCACCCTGTCCAGGGTGTACCCCGCCTCGTGCCCTAATCCTCCTGGGGTAGGCTCCCGGTCCCCGCGACCCTGAATACAGGATAAAGAGGTATGGAAGATGAGTGAGACTTTTTTTTACAGATTGTGTTTTTATTGTTCTGGCCATGGAATTAGCTCCAAATAAGTATTGCCTAGCCCTGACCCCTTTAATAAAATGATAATAATAATAATAATAATAATAATAATAATAATAATAATAAGATGGCAAAGGAAAATAAACATTATTATTATTATTATTTTACTTTTATTTTTCTGTCCCTGGAATTAACTCTTAACCAGTACGCCTCAGCTCCGCCCGATTCTTCCCCTTAAAAGGCAACTCACATGTCATTAAGTCCATCAGTTGCGTTTTTATTGCAAGTGCAGTTCACCCCACTGACAGCAGAGGGCTCGGGATATGACAGACTGCTCCTCTAAATATGACATCGTCATCTTCACATTATTAATTCTGTTTTTAAGCAACATAATATATCGTGTCAGGTTTACGTAACATGCATACACAGAAGCGTTTGCAGAAAAAGTATGATTATGAGTGATTTTTTTTTCTTCTAGAAATATCCAGTCTTTCTTTACCTTTCTTGTCATGGCCAAATATTTCCTCTTACAGGGTAGGGCGTGTATATTTTTGTCATTTTGGGGAATACATTTGTGCAGGAAAGATGGATATGATGGACCATGCTTTGTTGGGTTGCATGGAAATCTTTGCTTTATTTGGACAGCTGTTGTGTGTGTGAATGTGTGTGTGTGTGTGTAAGAGAGAGAGAGAGGGAGAGAGAGAGATTCATATCAGGCCAGATAAGTCACATACAGATGTTCAGCCTCCATCTCTGCCTCTTTACTCTTGACAACAGTAAAAAAGCTGCACATAACTCCGCCTGCTTTTCTTGGGTCAATGTTCATTTTCTTTGTTGCTCATTTTCTGGGCAGCTGTGCAGGGATGTAATCAGCATGTCTATTTCTTTAAATTTTTTTTTTTTTGTGTGCGTGTGTGTGTGTGTGTGTTTTTGGGGGGCGGTGTGAGTGTAAACTGTTGGATCGTAGCCCGATATAAACAGCATCAGTGAAAGCAGAAGAGCCACGTTACTGATGATGATTCATACTTTTGGGCTCGACTGAGATGATCCAAGCCATGTTGGTGTTTTTCATTTATATTTCCTCTCTTTTTGTTTCCTTCTGGTTTATAAACATGTCTTGGTGTTGTTATACACAGCGAATGTAACAGGAAAGCTCTGACACTGAGATGCCAATCAGACAAAGTGTGTGTGTGTGTGTGTGTGTTTTAGTGTGTGTGTGTATGTGTGTGTTAAATGAACTAACAATTGCATAACCACAGATACGTCTTTACGCCAATGCTGTGATTCTGATGTAGTTGTGGCTGTGCAGCAGTTTAAGAAATATGAAGGTTTAATACAATATTGTTACTTAAACCTTTATGTTTTTCTTTTTTTTCTTCATTTGCTTTGCTGGATTGCAAGAAAATGATGTTCATATTTCAATAAATGTGTCAAACAGTTGGATTGTACGTTGTGGTTTCTGCCAGTGGATGGGGTTTTATAATTACCTGTGGAGATCAGTTTTAGATAGATAGATAGATAGATAGATAGATAGTCAGACTCCCACATGCATAAATGCCAATAATTCAAAAGATATATAGATAGATGGGTGCCAAAACTTAGTGAGGGGGTTTGGCAGACAGCAGATAATCACCAGCAATTCAATGGTTAGTTTGATATGGTGCCAATACTTCTGTAAATACGCTTATCGGCTATTTTATTAGGTTCACACCTGTTCAATTGCATGTTAACACAAATCTCTAATCAGCCAATCACATAGCAGTAACTCATGTTAGCCATGTAAAGAGGGTCAAGATGATCTGCATGGCATGGTTGTCAGACATGCTGGTCTGAGCATTTTTGAAGCTGCAGATCTACTGGGAGATCACACACACACACAGCCATCTCTAGGGTCTAATGAGAATGGTCAGAAAAAGAGGAAATATTCAGCCAGAGCAGTTGTTGAGTTCTTGAATATCACCAGAGTCACCAGATCTCAATCCAGTCTAAAGCACATTTGGTATGTGGTGGAACAGGAGATTCACATCCTGGACAAAAAAACTATCTATGCTCAATATGGACCAAAAACTCTAAGAAGTGTTTCCAGCACCTTGTTGAATCTATGCCAGCTTTAAGAAAGTTCTAAAAGCAAAAGGGGGGCCACCCCACAATGATGTGGCTGGTGAGTGTAGATAGTGTAGATAGATACCAATAGAAGCCAATACTTCTGGATGTGCCAATAATTATAGAGTTGCTTAGATAGATAGATAGATAGATAGATAGATAGATAGATAGATAGATAGATAGATAGATAAAGCGCCATTAATTATGGAGCTGACTGATAAATAGATTGATAAATAGATAGCTTAGTGGTTATGGCATTGGATTACTATTTGGAAGGTCTCAGGTTCAAACCCAACGACCAACAAATTGCTACTGTTGGGCCCTTTAGCAAGGCCCCTTAACCCTCAACTGCTTAGATGTATAATAAGATAAAAAAGAACACATAAGTTGCTCTGGATAAGGGTGTCTGCCAAATGCTTAAATGTAAATAGATAGGGTGCTAATAATTATGAGGCTGACTGGATAGATAGATAGATAGATAGATAGATAGATAGATAGATAGATGGGGTGCCAATAATTATTAGGCTGACTGGATAGATAGATGGATAGATAGATAGATAGATAGATAGATAGATAGATGGGGTGCCAATAATTATTAGGCTGACTGGATAGATAGATAGAGTGCCAATAATTATGAGGCTGACTGGATAGATAGATAGATAGATAGATAGATAGATAGATAGATAGATAGATGGGGTGCCAATAATTATGAGGCTGACTGGATAGATAGATAGATAGATAGATAGATGGGGTGCCAATAATTATGAGGCTGACTGGATAGATAGATAGATAGATAAATAGATGGGGTGCCAATAATTATGGTTCTGACTGGATAGATAGATAGATAGATAGATAGATAGATAGATAGATGGGGTGCCAATAATTATGAGGCTGACTGGATAGATAGATAGATAGATAGATAAATAGATGGGGTGCCAATAATTATGGTTCTGACTGGATAGATAGATAAATAGATAGATAGATAGATGGGGTGCCTATTCTTCTGGAACTAAATACCTACAGAATGATCCCCGTGTGAATTAAATTAATCCCGCCCCCTGCCCCAGTGCTATTGGATCAGACGGGCTCGGACAGCGCGTTCTGATTGGCTGGTGCTGTTGCCAGTCTGTGCAGTGTGTTGACAGCTGGAGGTGGGCCGCTGTCCCGCACGAGCTGCAGTGTGTAACCCGGGGGACGGTGAGAGTGCAGCCGCTTTCCCTTCGGCATCTCTGTGGGCTTTAAACCCCGGAATAAAACAACACCATGAAGGGAAACAACGGAAAAGGTAAATCACAAACATCACTTCAAACTCATTTATCAACCTTTTCATATATACATTTATTTTAGGAAAGTTAGAGTAAGGTTAACGTCATGTTTCTGGACGCGTTAGCTTTGACCGTTAGCTCCACCGTCAGTTACACCAAGTGTTAATATTAAAATATAATACTTTCATTATACAAACGATACTGCATTTATTTTCCATCTCTGTATTATCTAAGTGTGTATCAGCTCTGCTGTGTGTCCGGGTTACAGATGGGAGAGAGACGGATTCTCCTCCTATTGTTCCTATTGTTCCTCCCATAAACTCCGGTAACTGGATAAATGACACGTAAATGATAAGTGTAGCACTAACAGGGTGAGGTCAGGGGGTAGTTGGGTCGTCTGTGCACTTCCGGGTCGGTTCGGTGTAGTTCTGAGGCGAACACGAGCACAAAGAAACGCAGACCGCACGGGACCGTGATTTACAGTCAGCAGGAGCGCGTGCACGAGCGCTCGCGTGGTCAGACGGGCGCGCGCGACACACAGAGAGACAGTGAGAAACAGACAGACATAGAGAGAGGGATGGAGAGACAGACAGACAGACATAGAGAGAGGGATGGAGAGACAGACAGACAGACAGAAACACAGAGACAGACACAGAGAGTGAGACAGAAAGACAGAGAGAGACAGGGACTGTGTCCCAGGTAGACTGTCCATCAGTGTGTCTGTACTGTTCTAACACACTGCATCTCTAATACATGTCTATTAACAGTCTACGTAATCTTCTGGCCACATTGACTGACACTCAGGCCAGCTGTATAGAGCATGTGGTCCTAAAGTCCTTCAGTTCCCCACTCAAAACCTAAGCTTCTACCTGTAACTAATCTAGAAGTATTGGCACCCCCAGTTTCTATCTATCTATCTATCTATCTATCTATCTATCTATCTATCTATCTATCTAATTGACAGTAGAAGTATTGGCAACCATCTATCATGTTGTGGGTCTGAAACTCGCCTGGAGGTTTATGGTTGTCCAGCACTATAAGGTCCTACTCTGTGTCTTCCTTCACCTACCTGCACATGTGAAGAGCTAACATTAAAGACCATGATGTCATACACCCAGGCTTCACTGTACAATTATTCTCAGAAGCTACAGTGCATCTCAAGTAAAACCCTAGCACAGGATCCTGTATAGACTTCTGTGAGGAGTTTTAACGACGAGACAGTGATGTGGAATCAGATATTGAAAAAATAAAAATATCATCGGGGATTGTGGAGAAAATGCAATGAGAGCGGTCGTGGTTTTATTTACACATTTAAATCAAACGTAAAGGGTGTGTGTGTTTGTGCAAAAGAAAAAAATTGCTTTTATTTGTCCAAATAAATCTCTTCGTTAATGTCCATGTAGAGCTAAAGCAATAAAAAAAAAATCGCAATACATTCTATTACGGAGATGAGAAAATGATCTGGCATGAGGTTTGGGACACATACATAAGTGTGGAGTCAGATGGTTGTTTTGCAGATACAAACACACACGCACACACACACACACACACACACACACACACACACACACTCTATTCAGACTGGAGATTATGCTTAAAGCAGTGGGGGAGGGAGCTCGGGATGAGGAGGGGACACACCACAAAGGCACACTATGCAGAGAGGAAGGGTGTCACTTAGAACAAATCCAATTAATCAAATACCACAGACATGAGACTGTGATTCTGTTATTATTATTATTATTATTATTATTATTGGTTCTATCTGTTAGTGTGTGTGTTGAGTGTGTGTGTTTGTGTGTGTAAGCATACCTTGGATCACAGCGAGGATGTTTTTCAGGTCTAATTCTATCCTCTGTTTTCTTCAGTGAACAATTGGCATGAGACACGCCCTCAGCGTCTTCCTGTTTGCAGAATTCCTGAGAGAATCTGGACTCTGGTGTGTTGACTTTAAAGACTGAGGCACCAAAACCCTCAGACACCTAGGCATAGAGACACAGAAACCTTTAGACATAAGGCATTAAGATACTAAAATATTGATACAGTAAGACATTAAAACTCTGAGACATTGAAACCCTAAAACAGGGAGATATTGAATTAGTTAGAAATTACTAAAACATTGAAACACTGAGACATTAAAACAGTGCGAAAGTGAGCCATTAAAGTACAGAAAAACTGAGATATTTAATTAGAAAGACATTACAACCCAGAGACACTGAGACATTGAATCACTGAGATATTGAGACACTGAGACAGTGAAACACTGAGACACAGACTTATGCCATGTGTCTTGTCTGTAAGCCAAATGTACAGTGTTGTTATATACGTCTGTACGTTTGAGAGTCACCAACAGCTGGAAACAGATTCCTTGTGTGTACTTAGCCAATAATATTTTGATTCTGAGTCAGTGAGACATTGAGACACTGGAACAATGTCCTGCCCTCTCCTACCTGTCACGCACCACCAGCCTGACCAGGTCAGAATAATCTTGAGGAATCCAGGCTGACCGGCCAAGTGCAACCCCACGCCAGAGATCTGATATCTTGGAAAAACAGAGATAAGCGCATGGACACAGAGCTCGGTCCAGGAGAGAGCCTTTGATCAATATCCAGTTGGGAATTTGGAAGGGGTGTGTCCCAGAAACACAAGATTGCTGTACCAAAGAATGAGACAAGAACTGATTTATCTTTGAGAGTAACTTTTGGTTTAGGATGGGTTTTTCAGTGTGATGTTCTCAAAAGAACTCACAAAAGAAAGTAGCTATACAGATTGTTCTGAACATAAATTAGATTTATTATTAGACAGAGACAAAGCAGGATAAATAACTGGGCACTAACTATTAAGTGAGTTATACTGGTAACTGTGGTAACCAGTGACTGGTATCTCTGAGAAGTGTTAAGCTCAGATGTTGAGAGGACCAAAGTCCATCACTAATAAGAAGCAGTTCTGACAGAGAAACATTGTTTTTGCATTAAATCAGAAGCGAGTAATCCACCTGCAACCCCGTGCAGGACGCCAGGACGAGTCCTCACGCCGTCTCCGGCAGTTCAGGTTCAGACATCTCCGTGTTAGTATGCACCATCGTGCTTGTACACGCCTAGCTTCAGGCGTCTCACTGCACATCCTACACGCAGGTTTATTTAGCCGCACTACCGTGACTTCGCCCTGCCGATGAACACGGGCGCTAAAGTATTCCTGCTACGGCGATATTTAATCCTGATGGAGGCGGATAGCCTGGCAGCTGTCTTCGTTCTCCAAAACATATCGACTTCTGCCAGCTGCGGACGGACATCTGGGGGGGGGGAAACGCTGCTGAAAGATGCTAAAAAAACAAGCTTGGCGTGGGGATCATGAGCTGTAAATCTACACGTAGTGTTGGATTTGTGCTTCGACTAGAGCTCATAACTCAGAATTTCTGACCTTAAACTGGGTAATAAAAAAGAAAGGAAACGCCCCCTTGCTTTGGAATTCCTGCTCGGAAAGACGGTCTTTAAACCTGAGGTCAGTATGCGAGGTCACATCAACATAACCGTAAATGTTTTAATAGTAACCAACAACAGCTGAATTAATAAATAATATCACAAAACATGTTTACATTATATTAATTTAAGAGTGTAATGAGGCATGATTTAAAATGTCAATAATCAGTGGATCATTATTAAATAATTATATAAAATTTTTTAGGCTTACATCTTAGCAAGTAAAAGTATCTTGAATCTAGTTAGATTAACTTATTTGGTATCTAAAACTAACCAAATACAAGATCATTATGTTTTTTTAGCTTTCTTCTAAAAAGTTTTTCTTCTTATAGTGGTAGATAGTTTTGCTAGTTTTAAACATTTATTTCTTGAAAGAGTCAAAATTATCTGCCGCTACAACAACAACAAAAATCTATATTGAAAATTTAGTAAACTTTGTCTAGAAATAGAAACATTTTGTTTGTTTTAATCTTATTTTTAAAAATGTAGATGAATTTAACTAGATTCTAGATATTGTTATGTCAAAATATCACTTTTGCAGTATGTAAAGATGATTTGCCTATACCCCGAAACATTTAAATAGTTATTATCTACATTATAAATCATCACTGCAAAAATCTTAGCATCTTAGCAAGTGAAATATTTTTTTTTTTTTTTTATAGCCAAACTTATCTATTATTTCTAAAGATAAGATAAACCAAAATACAACAAACCAAATACAAGATTATTTCTTGTATTTCTAGAGAAGTTAGTTTTAAAATTTTTAAATAAAGCTACATTTTAAACTTAAAGTTCTTATTCTGTTGGCTTAAATTCTTTACTTGTTTTGAACATGTATTTTTTAAAAGAAGCAAAACTATCTACCATTAGAACAAGAAATTTCTCTTTAAATATTCGGTATCATTTGGAAAAAAGAAAGATTCCTCGCACAACAAATTTCCCAGTAATGTTACATCCTGTAATGACACCATGATCTTGGGGCGTGGCTTATTTCATTTCATTGACAGACTTTGAAATTTTTAAAAACTTTCATCTATCATGATGGCATGGTTTTTAATTCAGGAGGATTTTTATTAGAATGCAGAGGGGCTAATTTAGCACTTTAGCCATCACAGTTATGATTTTAGACGGGCTGCTTTGGTTGCAGCTCTTTCAGGAGTATTAAGCAGCACTTAATCTGGACTTTTGCCATGGCTGTGTGCACATCTGGACAAAAAAAGCTTTCATGCTAGAATGAGACTAACTTTGGATTGCAGAAGGCTGATATTTATACAGATTTTTTTTTGTTCAGACGTAAAAGGGAAAATGCGAACCAGGCGATACGGCTTAAAGGTGTTTTTTTTTTTTTTGTCAAGTCTTTTTTTTTTTTTTGTCAAGTCTTTTATTCAACACTTAATATTTCTTCTCTGCTGGAGAACAATAAAACCCAATAAACCTGTATAAAAACCAGCTTTGGAGCGGTGTGACGTTCTCTCAGAGGAACCTCTACGACTGCAGGTGAAGCAGTTTTGCGGCAAGTCGTGTTTAAAGTGAAATAAATCTTTCAGCATTGACGATTTTACGTATAATAAGTCGATCCAGACCTTTTGAATCTCGACCCGTCTCCCATACGCATCGAAGTTATGATCAGACCTGAGGGATCAGTACTAGTGGAATTCTGATCTTAGATTGTTCAGTCACGTGTCTTATATAACGTCAAAGTGCTGGAAGTGTTAGGGCAGCACATCAACGACCATGAAACCAATAACCAATGTAAAAATGTAGTGATATTACGCTGTATATAAGTGTCTAATTTTAAACTGTTGTCTACATTTTAAACACCACCCCCCCCCACACACACAGAGCTTATGTACTTAAGGACAGTATTTCGCTAGTGTACTAAAGTACATATTTCACGTATCTGTACTGTACAATAGTAATTAAACTGTTACTGGATATTTTTTACTTTTGCTCCGCTACATCATATCTGTACTTTCTACTTCACTACATTTCTACATGTACATTGGTCTGTAGTGTTTGAAGCATTATTTGAAGTATTTAAAGCCACATTCTGACCATTATGCATAATTGCATCATTTGCCTTCCCTAATCATGTAGCAGGTGTTTGAAGTGGAGACGGTTTCAGATTGCGACAAAACAGCATATCTACAGTTGGAAAGCTCAGAGAGGGAGAGAGAAAGAGAGAGCAAGAGATAGAGAGAGAGAGAGAAACTTAGTATGACGTAAAAGCTACTGTACAAGCTCAGTACATTTGATAATCAGGTAAATTTAAAGGTAAGTACTTTTGTACTATGAATTGTAAATGAGGTACCTAGGGGACCTTAATACTCCTAATACTCAAGAACAGGGTCTGTGTACTTTGGCCATCTACGGTAACGCACAGTAAAGCTGATGCAGATTATCTCTGTCTGGGAGAAATGTACTGTAGCTGGTATACAGAGCAGCATGACATGTGATACGGCAACTGGCTCACGGCCGGAGGATAACAATTCTTTCTGATCTAGGTGTGTGTGTGTGTGTGTGTGTGTGTGTGTGTGTGTGTGTGTGTGTGTGTGTGTTTGTTGGCTCTCAGTGTTATCTGTAAAATCCAGGTAAACTCCAGAGTTAGAGTCATGCTCAGTGTATTGCTTAGCTCAGCATGATTATTACAGATTTATTGTGGTTAGTTAGCTGTGCACACACACACACACACACACACACACCCACACACTCTCTTATTCTTTGTGCTGTCTGTCTGCTTTCTTATTTTCCCTTCTACCCGTGTATCTTCTTTTTTTTTCTCCTGAATTCTTTCTTTATTGAAAACAAGTACCAGGTGTGTGTGTGTGTGTGTGTGTGTGTGTGTGTGTGGTGTGAGCTGGTCATGCAGGTGTACACCTAAACAGCAGGTATTTAAAGCCTTGAGGCATGGCTCTGTCTCTCTCTCTCTCTCTCTCTTTCTCTCTCTCTCTCTCTCTCTCTTCATGCTCATCTCTCCTTCTTTATTTACTTTATCCGCTTTCAGGTTCCATTTCACTACAGAACGTTTTATTGAACATTCCTTTCTGTGGTTACCTGCAATTCCACAACACACACACACACACACACATTTCTATCCTATATGTTATTTTTTTTTTACATTTTACAGATTTTAAAGAAAAAAAAAACAATACAAAGAATTAGATGAGTAATGGTCAAGGTGGAATTAAGCTGTGTGTGTGTGTGTGTGTGTGTGTGTGTGTGTGCGCGTGTTGTGTTATCAAACGAGCCAGTCTTGGTTTACGAGTACCGAGTATCATGTAGCAGGCATGCGCTTCTTGTTTCGACGCCGAGCGTCACGTGATCACAACTGAGCCAACGGGACTTTACAACTTACTACGAAAAGCCATGACCTACAAAATGTTACAAATTACTTAAAAAAACACATAGCTGTAAAACAAACTACAATATTTTACTATTTTACTATTTAACTATCCAGCATAGTTAAAAAATTTACAATATACCACAATACAACAACCTACCCAACTTAACATTTATACAGCATTAGTTTAAAAAAATTACAAAATACTACAAAACCATACAACTGTATAACAAAGTAAAACTTTACAACTGTACAACTTACTACAAAACCTTGAAAACAAACTAAAAAACTTTACTGTCCAGAATACTTTAAAATGTACAACATACCATAACATTTTACAACAATATAACAAACCACAACTGTACAGCATACTTTGAAATGTTAAATTTACTACAAAACCAAAACGTTTACAACAAAGTACAAAAAGTTATGACTTACTCGAACGACGTACGGCTGGACAACAAACCACAATAATTTACAGCTGTCCAGAATACTTCCAAAATGTACAACATACCACAAGGTTTTACAACAATACAACAAGGTACCAAAATTAACAACTGTAGAACATTCTCAACTGTAAACAAACAAAAAAAAAAAATACAATTGTACGGCATACTTCAAAACTTTACAACAATTTACAGAACATTGCAACTCAACAACAAACCACTAAACTGTACACCTTTACAACCCATATTTACCTTTACATTTAGTTATTTGGCACTCTGGATCCATATGACTTTACAACTAACTAAAAAACTTTATAATTGTATATCAAACTACAAAACTTTACAAATTTACACACATCAAACAAAGGAAAATACAAATATACAACTTTACAACATACATTCACCTTATATCCAGAGAGACTTACAAAAGCGACATACAAATTAGTAAAGTTTGTACTTACTTACAAAAAACTTACTATTGGAAAAAAATTTAATGTGTTATAAAGTTGTTACTACATCTATATTTTAAGATAAGTATTGTTTTTTACTATATATAATGTCTTTAACTATCGTGGTAAAGTTTTATTTCATATCGGTCCCCTTTACTGCAGCAAACAAGGTGAACGAGGAACTATTTAGATGAATGCATTTGGATGCATTTGTTTTTTTAACAACTTTCTTTAACTTGCTGTTTGCAGTAGTCAGAGCCAGAAGGCATGGTGTAAACTGGCATAAATATACACTCTCGCAAACACACACAATACACACACACACTGCAGAGAATCCACCTCAGACCCGAAGATACTTCACACGACACAATGAAAGTGTTGTGCTATAGAGAGTTTGTCAACCAGCCAAAGGGGAAAACTTTCTCTTTCTCTCTCTCTCTCTCACACACACACACACACACACACACAGCTCAAACAGATTGTGGTGTTTATTGAAGAGGCCAGAACATATGAGGTGTAGTGTGTTGTGTTTAGATGATATCAGCCCCGAGCTCTTTGTGCTCGAGTTCAAGGGGTCAGGTGAAACTTTGAAGTTTTGCCTGTGAACTAGACGCAGCAGATGTATCACAGAGGGATTAATACACACATACTCTCAGTGTGTTTGTGTGTGTATGTGTGTGGTAAGGTCTTGTTGTGTTCAGGAGATATTCAGAGCTCTGTCCTCGGCATCTGCTCCGGGGTTCGGCCTCGACCAGGAGTAGACCTGTGAGGATTAAGACGAGGTTTTCATCTGGAGCTCTGCTCATGATCTGTACGAACCTACGGACAGTTAATCTCTCTCTTTCTCTCATACACAGTGCGCACACACACACACACACACACACACACACACACACATTGTTCTGTCGTTATTCAGACTCAGTGATTGCGGTCATGACCAAATTTACAATAAAACTGTGATTCATTTTAGTGAAACAAGGTACAAGTGTGTGTGTGTATATATAAAATGGAGCTGCAGTTGATCTGGGTTGATTTCTGATCCAGTGGGCGGGGTTTCAGCCACATTTAAACAGGATTTTGTCAGTGTGACCTGGCAACGAGCACAGTGCGAAGATACAATAAAATACGCTAAAATAAGATACGCTTAAATAAGATACGCTAAAATAAAACACATTTTTTCCCAAATATAATTGACAAAGTAAAACTGTATCTTGCTTTTACGTGTTTAAACTTTGCAATGAATCTGCAGTTCGCAGTGCGGTTCCACAATTAGTAACTTGATGTTTTTCCAGATATTAGCTTGTTATTATGGCTTAGTAACTTGTTATTGCAATAAACCTTGTTTTACAACATTTTACAAATTTATTATATCTTTGTATTATTTTATTAATATGACATTGTAAGTTGTTTTTCATAAATAATAAACTCACTATTTTGTTATTTCAAAATATCTTGCAATTATGACTTAATTGCGACATATTTTCGTTATTTCAAGGTATTAGCTCATTATTATGAGCTATTTTTATAACTTAGTGATTTACTTTTACATCATTTACATTTTTAAACGTCTTGGTAACTTGGCTTATTAGCATTACGCTAAGTAGTTAGGACTTCTTTAATTAGATTTTATAACTTATTTGTTTAAGGTATTATCACATTGTTACGACTAAAGTTAGTTTAGTTACTCATTCAGTATGTTAACATGCACAGATAACCAGTAGAGCTGTGGTTAGAGCACGATGGGGTCGATTTATTTGGACTTTGAAACTTTTGAATAATGATAGTTTTGACATTTTAATTCATTTGTAATTTGAATTACAATTTTATTTGTCACATACACAGTACGATATGCAGTGAAATGTTTATACGACCGCCCGTGACCTTAAATAACAAGATTATCAATAAGAAATAAATTATGGAATAAAATAAGAATAGAATATAGAAAAACTTTAGCGTTAGGAAATATAGCTATAGAAGATAAGAACAAAATATAAAATATAAAAAAAAATTAAAAACTTATAGAAACTGTTGTGGAAATTGACATAGAATTTTAATTAAAATGTCTGTGTTAAAATATGCATTAGTGATGGTAATTAATTACTGTTATGGCTTACTAAGTCATTATTTTATTATACTGTACCTTAGTAATTTAGTATTACTACAGTAGGTTAGCAAGTTATAAGAATAAGTTAGTTCAGTCAAAATAGTGTTATGTGTAAAGATTATATAGGAATGTTAGGTTGAAGATGAGCGCCCAGATTGTTAGGTTTAAAAATGAAATAAGGGACGAAATACAAAAACTCGGAGGCAGACAAATGATACAGGAAGTAAAGGAAATAGATTAGCATTTTTAGCAAAAAGGTTCCAGTAGACACAAGCTGTATATATGTGTATTTGTCTCGACATTTTTGTCATGGAAGTTTTACCACTTAGGAATCAGAAAGCGCAATAAAGGATCAGGAAGTGAAATCAGAAAACCTTACTAGAAATAATGAGATACTACAGAGTTAAATATAAAAAATTCACACCTTGCAGATAATTAAAGACCTCCTACGTTACCCAGAATGCTGTTCGTCCACCTGCTGGCGGTGACAGAAGGATTTAACCCACATTTTCATTTAACCTAAAGAGATCGATGCAGCGGCGCTTTATTAATCAAATTGATCAGCCGATAGACCATCCTTACTGGCTACTGAAGGTTCTGTTTTGGATAAGCATAAGCATGCACACACACACACACACACACACACACACACACATCTTTAAGGCAGGGCAATTCTTTTAAAACCCATATATAGCAAAGAGCAGGATAGATTTTACTTTCAAGGTCTTTGCCAATCTCATTTTTGGCACAGCACAATTACACAGGCATGCGGACACACGTCCACTCACGTGTGTGTGTGTGTGTTTGCGCTGTCCTCATAACTGCGCCCTCAGAACTTGGAAGATAATCTCTTTGATTTGATGTTTTATCACTCGGACTGTTTATGTGCTGCAGATGCTCCTCTGAGAGAACGTACACTTTCACATCTTCTTATTTTTCTTCTTGTCCTCCTCCTCCTTCTCTTCGCCTCTCTATACCCGACTCGTCACGCACTGGAGGCTGACGTTACTGTACAGTTTTTCCACTAGCAGAAGAACGCTGAGAGCCGGACCGATTCCGACGTCTCTGTCTCGCTTCCTTCTCTCCTCTGCCTCCCACGACTGCACACTAAACGTCACGGCGATGTCGTCCAGAAACCTCGGATTAGTATCGCATTAGGTCATGATGTCCGTTTTCCGCCTCACTTTGCTGGCTAGTCATATTCCTGCACTGGATTTCATCATAAGGCAGCTTTCATGGAAATCCAGATGTTGGTTTTAGATCCCTAAATGGCTTGGGTTAAATGTTTCTACAGCATTTGATATCAAGTTGCAGTGTTATTCAGTGACGATTATCATGAAATAATATCACATTATCACACTCTCGAACAGCAAATTAAGGAGAATCAGCATACTGTAACATGGCTGGTGCACAATAAAACCTCTTTAATATTTATGCCATTTGGCAGACACCTTTATCCAGAGAGACTCTTTTTTTATCTCTTTATACATCAAGCAGTTAAGGGCCTGGCTCAAGGGCCCAACCAGAGCAATTTGGTGGTGGTGGTGGGGTTTGAACCTGGGACCTTCCGGACTGTAGTCCAATGCCCATTCAGTCCCCTGCACCCCCTCCCTCTTTAATACACTCATACTTGCACAGATTCATTTTTTCTTCATTCTCTTTTCTGCTCTCTCTTCCCTCCTTCCTTCCTTCCTTCCTTTCTTGATTTCTTCTTTCCTGAGGGATCAAGTGATCTGGATAAGAGTCTGACCTCTGCACTTATGCTCTCCTGCTGAGATCGTTTTCTAGTTCTTCGCTTCATTTAGTGCGTTTGTTTGAAGGTTAATTTAGCATGGACTGAAGATAAAATTGCCTTTTATTTCATTTACATTTTTTATTTGCTTGTGTCAGCAGTCTCCAGTATAGGCCTCTTCCAAATGGTTGAGATGTTGCTTCATGGTAAAAAAAAAAAAAAAAAAAAAGGTTACTTGAGATTTTTGCAAACTTGAGAAAGCACATGTACATAAGTATTCACAGCGTTTGCAAAATTGAGCGCAGGCGCATCCTGTTTCCCCTGATTATCCTTGAGATGTTTCTGCAGCTTAATTGGAGTCCACCTGTGGTAAATTCAGATGATTGGACATGATTTGGAAAGGCACACACCTTTGGAAATCCACCAATCAGGCCTATATGGTAGAAATGGTAAAAGGCACCTGAAGGATTTTCAGACCATGATTGGTGGATTGCTGCAGAGATGGTTGTCCTTCTGGAAGGGTTTCCTCTCTCCACAGAGGACCTCTGGAGCTCTGACAGAGTGACCATTGGGTTGTTGGTCTCCTCCCTGACTAAGGCCCTTCTCCCCCGATCGCTCAGTTTAGACGGCCGGCCAGCTCTAGGAAGAGTCCTGGTGGTTTCGAACTCCTTCCACTTACGGATGATGGAGGCCACTGTGCTCATTGGGACATTCAAAGCAGCAGAAATTTTCTGTAACCTTCCCCAGATTTGTGCTTCAAAACAATCCTGTCTCGGAGGCCTACAGCCAATTTATTTGACTTCATGCTTGGTTTGTGTTCTGACATGAACTGTCAACTGTGGGACCTTATATAGACAGGTGTGTGCCTTTCCAAATCATGTCCAATCAACTAAATTAACCACAAGTGGACTCCAATTAATCTGCAGAAACATCTCAAGGATGATCAGGGAAACAGGATGATCAGGGGAAACAGGATGATCAGGGGAAACAGGATGCGTCTGAGCTCAATTTTGCAAAGGCTGTGAAGACTTATGTACATGTGCTTTCTTAATTTTTTAAATTTTAATAAATTTTAACATTTTTAGTAAACTTCCTGTCTTGTTGTCATTATGGGGTGTTGTGTGTAGAATTTTGAGAAAAAAAAAGCTGTGAATACTTTCCGGATGCACTATTATATATATATATATATATAAGCTTTATGGGAGCTGACATCCGTGTCTCTGAGTCCGTATTCTACACACAATCACTTGGACATTACAGGAACTCGGCTGGGAGTTATTTATTTATATTTCTGTAAATGAATTTTAAGGATTCCTCACTCACACACTCTGTATCTGACTTTATAACCTCTAAAGCGGCGCTAAAGTACTCTGTATGACGCGTAACACCAGGCTCCGTCTGAGGAAATGAAACGTCCTGTCGGAGGGACGCGTGTTCGGGGCTTTTGTTTCAGGGAAAAAGGATGACTGAGTGATTTAGGCTTCCTGACTCTGAGCTTATGAATGTTGTATGAGAGCAGATTCCCTTCTGTAATCATGCTCTAACCCCCAGTACAGACCCCCTCACCCACTCCGTCTGCCCCCACTGGGGCTCCCAGCCGACTGGAGCCATAACACAGCACACAGGACCATGGCTGCTGGCTAGACAGATGGCGGGGTGTGTGTGTGTGTGTGTGTGAGTGAATGGTTATCCTGCTGGGCCTTCCTGACCGCTGTTTGTCTGACTCCAATCAGACATGACCAGATGGACATGAAGGAAGATTAAAGAAAGAGCATGCAGATTTTTTCAATCGATCATATGTCCTGCACGCTATGGTGCATGGTATGTTCTCCACCCCTGTGGATGTTCTTTACATAGCGTTTACAACAGCAACGCTCTCACGCTCGCTCAGCTCCAGCGCAGGAAGTGAATTAAACAAGTCACATGTTGAAGTGAGAGAGTAAGTGGGAGGTGGATCAGACATGCCATGTGCTCCAGTAAAAAGATCCTCTGAGTCGAATCCGCTGCAGGAAATATTATTTGTTCTATTAAGAAAGTTATTCGTCTCTGAATCAGCTCATGCTAAAACTCATTTTAGGAAGTGAATCAAACCAAAACATTCTAGTATGAAATTGATTTGACTTAAAATTTACTTGATGTGAATCAAACCTAACTTTTTCCAGAGAGAAAGTAATTTGTCTCTGAATCAACTTGTTTCAGGAAGTGCATCAAACATAACATATGCTAGAAAGAATGTGATTTGACTCTGAATTGACTCCACTGGAGGAAGTGAATCAAATATAACTTTTTCTAGGGAGAAAGTGATTTAACTCTGAATTCAGCAAGAGAATCAAACATAACATTGTTTAGTTAGAAAGTGATTGGACTCTGAATTGACTCCATTTCAGGAAGTGAATCAAATATGCCATGTGTTTACTAGCGAGAAATCAGTTTGTCATCTGTGATAACGGAGAGACAGGAAAAAGAGAAATCGATGGCTGGATGGTTGGTGAGAGGGTAAAGAGGTAGGTTACGAGAGGAGGTGCTTAAAGACGTGTAAAACAGCGTGAGAGGAAGCACTACTTAAAACCATTTATTCCAGTTTCCATTCCGTCTGCCAGTTTAACCTTGTGTGTGTGAGAGTGAGAGTGACTCACACTGCATGCACATGTTTTTAATGTACACTCTTCATTGATAAACGATCCAAACTGCTCATGTAGTGTATGTGAGATGAAGTTGTACAGAGAAAGAGAGGATTCAGTAAATCTTAGGCACGTAAG
This sequence comes from Clarias gariepinus, assembly GCF_024256425.1. Classification (NCBI taxonomy): domain Eukaryota; kingdom Metazoa; phylum Chordata; class Actinopteri; order Siluriformes; family Clariidae; genus Clarias; species Clarias gariepinus. Next base: position 29,165,226 of record NC_071113.1, read on the forward strand.
CCTTGTTGGAATGCTGAGCTGTTCTTCATCATCCATTTGTCACTGTTACTCAGTGTGTGTGTGTGTGTGTGTGTGTGTGTGTGTGTGTGTGTGTGTGTGTTTGAGAAGGAAACGATCTCCAGTATCATGTCTCAGAGTTTCATTCTCCTTGTTTTCTCTCTTCCTTCCTTCCGTATTTCCTTGATTTCTTCCTTCCTGAGGTCTCAAGTGTTCTGGATAAGAGTCCGACCTCTGCCCTAATGCTCTCCTTCTCTTTTGAGAACCATCCCGTCACTCTCCAGGGGTCAAATTCTGCAACTTCCACCTCAGATCTGTAACCTGAGCCATGATTAAAGTGATCAGACTGAGATTGTCTTCTAGTTCTTCGCTTGACTCAAAACTCACTTCAAAATCGGCCCATGCTGTTTAAACTAGACAATGAGCTACAGGATTCCCTGTGCTTCCATACAGTAGGTGCATCTGAAGGAAGCAAAATGTCCACAAGAAATAAATGAAAACAAAAAACAAGAAGCTGACCACACCGGTTGGTAGACGTGTTAAGGTGTGAAATGTTTAATGTACAAAACCCTAAACTAGAAATCCCAGAACTTCAGAATAAATATTTTAGAAAACGTTTCACGCAGCTGTGGACAGTCATGCCGTGTTCTTCTGTGTGTTAGATAGCCTTCATGAGCTACACTGTATTACTGACATGCTAAGAGAAATGGAGATTGCTGTAGTGTGGTTAAGGACGCGTCCCTAAGGAGAGGAGCTTGGGAAATTTTTGGGCGTAGCAGCTTAAAACAAAGGGAATGAGAACCTCTAGAGTATAGAACTTAATTAGGTTCAATAAACAGAGAGATTGAGTAAATAGATAATATTAGACAGAAATGGTACTTTGACTAACCGTGAAACTGTAACAGTTTGGTCCCCATAAAGTTCGCTTTGGGTATTCTTAAATTTTAAAAATGTTAAAAGAATGTTTAGTTATTTAATGCTGCAGCAGAAGTCAGACAGACATCCTGACTTAAAGGACCTTCTAACAGTAAGACATCTTGACTTAAAGGACTTTTCTTACAGTCAGACATCTTGACTTAAAGGACTTTTCTTACAATAAGACATCTTGACTTAAAGGACCTTTCTTACAGCCTGCCATCTTGTCTTAAAACTTTCTTATTGCCTATCATTTTGGACCGGCGTATCGTTCTCATGACTCTGCCACCAAGTGGTTTGGAAATACTTTTCAACTTACACAGAATTGTTTTGTAAAAACAGCCTCATCTTTACACTAACTTGTACAACTTGCATTGAAGGGATAAATATCCATATTTTAAATGTACTGTCCTACCAAAAAAAAACATCAAAATGATTGTTACCTTACTGTCAGTTTTTTTTTTTTTTAAAGGTGAAATGATTAGGAATTTTGTCACCTCTGAATCATTCTGTTCTTGAACCGCGGTGCTTTTTCTTCCGTAAGGTGAAATATTTTATACCTTGTCAGCAGTGGTGCTTTCCTCATAATATTAATATTAAAAAACAAGACTTATGTGAGTCTCAGCTCCTCGGGCAGCTTTTAGCCTTGAGGGAAACAGTGGAAAGTGAGCACCACCCTGCTTTATGTGTCATTAGTGTGGAGTTTGTTTAAAGTGGACCCCCCTCATTCATCCCCCTCTCCAGCACACACTCAAACACACATACGTGCGCACACTCCCAAAATCCCATGCAGGTGGCGTGAGTGCTGGCGTGCAGTAGAAAGGTTTCGTGAGTTATTCAGTGTTTTGAAAGGCGTGCCTCGAATACCAGCCAAAGTACGGAGAGAGATGGAGAGTCAACACGAGCCTTTCTCCATTCCTTATTTCACTAATGGTCAGTTTCCCCTTCTCTTCCTGTTTCCTCCGTATCCCTTGTGGGTTTGTTTCTTTTTGTGCTAAGCGTTTATTTGGTGTGGAATGTTTATTACAGATAAACCTTCTTGAAAGAGTTACAGCAACCCTAAGGATTTGGTTTAAAACAGCAACATGACCTGATTCTTGATCTGTTTTTTTTTTCTTTCTTTGTGTCAGCTGATGAGAAACAAGGCTCGCCTTGTGCTCAAACTCACACAAGTATCTCCTAACCCCTTTATACATTATAGCCCCTTTTAAAATTCGTGTGGCATCAAGTTTTATGGGTATTTTAAATATATACTGTTGTATTCAACATGCCACACTCAAATCTGATAATAAACGATGTCGTGCTTACGAAAGCATACGATTCGAGTGATTGAAGTCTTTCCAAAACTCCATAAACCGCTTATACTATTTTTCCTTTAGTTCCAACACTCAAGTAAGGTAATCAACCTTGCAGTACTCATTCTGCCTCATACTCCTTTTTCAACATTAAGAAACTAGAACCAGGAAATCATGTGACAACTTGAGGCAATCATAGTGCCTATGAGAACGGATACTGAGAACGGATAGCTTTCGCCCTCCACAACAATGGAAATTAACCCAAGACTCCTACATTTAGGAGAACAGAGAACGAGGGATCGGTTCTCTGGATTGTTCCTGGGCTTAAAAACAAACTTCGGGCTCGAAATCAAACTTGCGCTGAAACCACCGTGGAGTCTGGAAAATATCTCAAGTGTGAAAACGCCCTTAAACGCCATTCCTGCAATATCCTGCACTAACAATTCTCTTTGATCATTTTCCATCAATCTTTTTTGATATTACACATCAAAGGCCTCAGGAACAGTTATGAAGAAAATATCTCTAGTCTGCACGTACAGTACATGGGTTTGACTGTGCATGCATGGATTTAAATTTAAATTGCTAATCTGCTGGCATCATACAACTGTGTCTCTGAGATAATGCAAAAGGCAATACTTCTTTTTTTATTTAGGTTTTGTTTTTGGTCCATCCACATGCCATCCAGTGACAGATTCTCAGCCTGGATCTATATTCATTGTTTTTGTGGCAGTTACTCAAGAGGTCAGGTTGCTAACTCGACGCCCCATTGTGATTTACACACTACAGGCAATTTGGGAACACCAATTAGCCTAAGTTGTATGTCTTTGGGACATATATACTTGAGGAAGGAAACCGGAGTACCTGAAGGAAACCCACCAAGCACGGGCAGAACGTGCAAACTCCATGCACACAGACCCTGAGGTGGGAATGGAACCCTGACCCTGGAGGTGCAAGGGCACAGTGCTAACCTCTACGCCACCATGCCACCTCTTTTTACTTACATTTACAGCGTTTTTCAGACACCCTCATGCAGAGATTACATTTCTTTCATTATACATCTTAGTTGTTGAGGGTTCAGGGCTTTTTTTTTTATGTTCCCATCAGTGGCAGCTTGTCGGTGCTGGGGTATAAACCTATAACCTTATGATTAGCACTTCAACATCTTTTCTTCTGCCTAGTGTTAAAGTTAGTAAGTTGTAAATTTCATGATGTGAACTTTTTAACAGGCCAACCCCCAACACCATCACCGAAACAACCCTGAGGCAGGGGGCTGATAAGAATAAGAAAAATTCACAGTTTTGGAGAACAGACAGGTTTTTTCAGTTTTGTCTGTCTAATGATAGGCTGTGACCAAGCATTTGTAGTCAAGCTCCTCTTGCCTGCCGAGTGATGGATGGAGTGGAGACAGATCTCCTGTGGAGAGATGAAGGAGCTCAAGCATTAGCGTGAAACTGCAGATACACCTCATGCTTACGCAGTAACACTGTACTGAGCCTGACGCTGCTTCTAGGAGGAGCTGGAGTGTGGTAGATACAGGACGTCCATCCATGTATCTATCCATCCTTCAAAGAATACATCTGCCCATGTATGGTATCCATCCATGTATCCTTGTAGCCATTCATCCACATATACAGTTCATTCATCCATGTATTAATCCACATGGCCATTTATCCCTTCATCATCTATCCATCCATGTACTGTATGTATCCATCCATCCACACATCCATCCATATATCCAACCATGTATGTATCCATCCATATAGTCTTTTAGTCCATTCTTCCATGTATCCATCAATACACATGTGTTCATTTTCCCGTCCATCTATTTATTCATTCATCCACTTATCCATCTATTTATTCATGCACGTGTCTATCCATCCTTCACTTATTCATCAATCCATTTAGGTATCCAATCAATACAGTCATGTATTCCACCACATATATATCTGTCCATCCATCCATTCATCTGTTCATCCATCCATCTATTCATCTAACCATCCATCTATGTTTTTATCCAAATTTTCATCCATCCATCCATCCATGGTCTGCTGGTACTTTTGAGTTCACTCACGGTTCTCCTAATATAACAACACGTCCAGCTTTTTACAATTTTATTACTTTAATACCATAACCAATCTTTAACAATTAAATGATTTAAATAAACAAATAAGTATTTTGTCATTTTATCCATTTAGTTACATAAGGTTTTGGAACATTCTCAAAAAATAACTTACTTGTACATTCTCAAAAGAACTTGTTCTTGCTGATGTTACAAAAATATGGTTATGATTCACAGCATTATCAGAAAGGTGGAAAAGTAAGAGTATTGTAAAAAAAACGTATTGCAAAATCGGTATTTAAATTTTGTATCGCTCAGCTTCAAGAGTCCATTCATGATGATTTTATATATATACTGTATATATGTTCCAGTCTTTACCTCCCAGTTAGGTGTAAATTAGAGGTTCTGATCCCTGTGAGCCCCCAGGATCACGGCGTACACTGAGGTATTTGTTTTTCAAACCACATCTGTCATGAGGCTTTGTTCTCTTTGTAGGAAATTTGCTGTAGCGCTGTAATTACCACCGTGAGCTTTTTCTCCTCCGCTCTCTGCACTCAGCTCCACGACGAGAACATGCGTGAGGTTTGAGGTTATTTTAAATAATCACTGCTTTGAAACAAAAGTGTGTCAGTACACTACAGATGCTGTAGGCAGTCATTCACACATAAACAAACACACCCTAACACACACACACATACTGTACACATACTTCTCTCTCCTTCAGAGAGAGAGAGAGAGAGAACTAGGATGTAAGGAGGAGGAGGAGAACTCGAAATGCTTGAAGGTGGAGTAAAAAAGGGGAGGGGAGGAAAAAGAGGGAGAGAGGTGTCGCTTTTCATCGAGCAGAGTCCGGACAATAAAGAAGGCACAGAAAGTGTGCTGAGAAAGGAAGGAAAGAAAAAAAAAACCCCAAAGAAAAGACAGGTTTATTCACTGTTCTTTGTAACCTGACAGATTTTTAGGCACTCGAAGAAGACAAAGAAGGAGATTGTCTAGTTTGAGGGCAGGACCTGGTAGAAGGAGGGAAGAAGGAAAAAAAAGAGGAGGAGGAAAAAAGAGAAGAAAGTTTTCCCAAGCAGAATACGAGCCGGTCTCTCTGGGCTGGACTGGGTGAAATCAGGCTCCTGGATGCTAGGGTTAGATGTGATCGCCTCGACCATGCGGAGCGACCCTATCCTGTTCGACTCCAGGGGTGAGTGCTCAGCAAGGAGGGAAAAACCTTTCAAACACAGATGGAAATGAATTAATGTATCTTTAAAAAAAAAAAAAAAAACTTTAACAAAGAGCACATTTTGACGAGTTGTGTCCCAGCAGTTAGGTTAAGTTCGAACTGAAGCAGCAGCATGTGGTTCTAATTTGGTTCCACGCTCTGAGGAGTGTTATGTTACGCCGGTGAAACGTAAAGAAAGAAAAAGTTTGTGCTTTCCTAGCACTGGTGTTGCCTTAGAGTCATGATTTTACACTCTTATTACGCTTTTAGAAGAGCGTGTTTATGGACAAATTTAATTCCAAACCTCTTTCCGATGAAATTTGTGATGTTTCAGTAATTTTGCAGTACATGAAGATTAAACTCGATAACTTGAAAAACTTAACACTGTAACGTAAACAAGGTTCCTTTTGCAAGGACGGATTGTTCTTTCTTCTTTTTCTTTTTCGTAAAGGAATTAATGAAGCGTATTTAACCGATACATTTGCTATTCACTCTCACATATGAAGATTTTTTAATTTAGGTCAGATGATGTCACATGATGTCATTCTGGAGATTCGGGGCTCACCAGCAGGACGTTGATGATGATTGCTGGATCAGTTGTTCGTGTTACTGAGTTCATTGCGATGTTGAGGTTACGGTGAGGTTTAAGACCGAGCGTTCACGTCGATGTTTGCTCTAGTGTATCGACGATGCGCTAAACAAGGATTGAAAAATTCCTTGTCGTGCTGTTTGATTCGATTTATTTGATTCAGAATCAGTTCACACATTGTAAAACTTATAACCGTTAAGTGGTAAAACATTATTTTAAAAATGGCATCATTTACTGTAAGTGCTAGCAAAATACTCTCTTCTTTTTATTCTTCTTGTTTTGAGTTGGTGCCACCTACTAGACTGGAGTAAAGATTTGTAAAGACACGACATGTAAGCATGTACAACACAAATTACATAGCATTTCAGCATTTATTAGGGGAGCTTATTAGTAAGATAGCACCAGTGCGTTCCTGCTGTGCTGTTGTTATTTTTATTTAAAGTAACACAACTAAGTGCCGCATCATGAGCTTGATGGTGTTTTTTTGTTTTCCCTGTATGTGGTAATAAACTACTGATTGAGGAAGCACCGAGTATTGCTTTCAGTCTGCTGATTTTGCTTTGAGTCGCCAGGTTTAAACACCAGGATTTTACTGACAGACTGTCTGATTTCTGTCTTTTGCAATGTTTACCTTTAAGAACGGAAACATTGCACTTCTTGGTGAGCTAAGAAGTGCAGGAAATTTGTTCATATTTAAGTATTTATTCTGTATTTTGACACAACATGTCCAGTCTTGTCATGTCCACAAAATGATCCTGTCACCTGCGTCTGTAAATACCCGAGTACTTAAGTAATGCTGTAATCATAAACTCCTCCCTCTGCCCATCATCCTAAAACACACAAAAAAGATTGTTTGTCTTCACTCTTCCACACCTCCACACAGGAATCCTACTCTGATTCTGTCCAGCATTTTGTATAAAATTGTCTTTATAATGTATTCTCAGGAAGTTAAAAAGAGCGTTTTCATTTCAGGGCGCCAGGATCGTTTTTTTAAGAACACTTGAGCCCAAAGTCTGGTTCATTTTGATCAGTAAGAACACAATTGTTTCACTCTAAGGAACCATGCCCACTGGGAAAGCTGGTCTTTAGGACAATACAGCGTATTCGAATACGGGGTCAAATATGGAAGCCAATCGTACCTGAACACGGAAGTGGACACGGCGTCATAAGTGTCGTCTGTCTTCTCTAAAATCTACCTACACAGCCATAACTAATTAAGTAGGAAGGCAAATGAGTGTGTTACTCTTAACATTTTTTAAAGTTTATTTATGTTTAATGGCTAGGGGCATACTGCCACCTGCTGTATTGGAGAGTGAAAATACGCGAGCATACCCGAGTACAGAAAAAAATAATAAGGTAAACGCTGGCCAGTTGGGGAAATGGGCAGTGGGTATAATCGTTCTTGGACACAGTTCATATCAGTTGTGTCTAATGTGAAAATGCCATAAAGTTGCTTTGTGACGATGTATGTTGTTAACAGAACTATACAGATAAAACTGAACTGAACTGTTCACAGCTAGAACTTCCAAACAGACTTCTTATTCAGTTCGTGGAAGTTTTTTTTCCAGAAACTAAGTGTTATAAATGTCCTCAGAAGTTAGTCAGTGGTGATGTTTCAGGATGGTCACTGCAGTAGCGCTGATTGTCCACTAGTCTGATAAAAAAAAAAAATGAATACTGCAGACTGTTTTAATAAAATGAAAGATTTAGATTTATCAGTAGTGCTTGTTCAATTAACCGTCACAATCGAGGCATGCTAATGTCTGTTTGAACTTTAACCTATTACTGCTTCCTGTTTTCACTCATGCATCCCCTCCCCAGGATGCTGCACAGCTAAAGTCCTTCGAGAGACCAGTATAAAAACTATAAACGCTTTAAGCACTACAAGCTTCATTTCCTTAGCTTCTTGCCAACAACTGGTGGACATGTTTTAAATCTTCGCAGGGAGCAAAAGATTTCTGATTCTGTCTTCTCAAGTTGTTTTGCTGTGGTTGCTATGGCAACTTAAACTTCTCAAATGTTTAAAAACTACCCCGCTCCTGTACATTGTACTTGGATGAATGTGTGAGGTTCTGCACACCGTTGACCTCAGGCTCGCCTGAAACTGGATTTAATGTGATTATTAGCATTTATCACTGCTTGAACATGGTGTTAATTTCCACTCAATTGTTATGTGTGCGTGTATGTGTGTGTGTGTGTGTGTGTGATGTGTGTGCACTTTCTGATAGTCCCCCACCCACTTACAGCCCCTTAAAAGCTTTTACATGCAGACATTTCTCACATTTTATCCCTTATCCACCCTCTCATTTACTCTGTCAGCAGTTTGGCTTAGGTATTCAATCTTTCATCCCTTGCTCAAACACACACACACACACACACACACACACACACACACACACTGACAGCTCATCTCTAACACCCTTTTATTAACACTAGACAGGCCTTTATCAGCTGATCTTGGATCACACTGGGGATTCTGGGTGGTGTCTCTCTCCTCTGTGTCGGCGATTCCTCTCTGGTTGTTTTTCTCTTAATATTTTACAAAAGAAAAATAGCGTTTCACAGTTTTGTACGGCATAATGCATCACTGCACTGGTATACACAACTAAAAATAATTATACATCACTATACAGCATAGTATATCATTATTTATTATCCACGTCATACACGGTATAACACACTAGATCATTCTGCAGGACTATACAGCTTTAACCAGCACCGTACAGAATAATAACTCATTATTCAGTGTTATAGCTAATTATATATTTTTATATTATCATGAATTATATAGATTATATATTATTATTGTTATACAGCACTATATAGCACTATTAATCAATATACAAAACCATACAACATTTTATATATATATATATATATATATAGCACTGTATTAAATTATACAGCACTACACATCATGCATTATATGGTATTAATATAGATTATTCTACAGCACATCTCATTAATCCCTGATCAAGGGCACTACCTGGTGTGTGGAACAAGTGAATCCTACAGCCTACATAGTGCACTAGCTTTCCATTTAACTCTATTTGGCGTTCAACCCCAAAATCCGGAACCTTACTATTATCCTGTAGGGGAAATATATGTTTCTCAGGACTGTCCATCACGTCCATGATTTAATCGCTTCAGCTTTTGCCAACATTAGGAAGTAAGAATTTAAAACTACTTTTTTCCCGATTAATTACACTGTCGCTCTCCAGCTCCACCACTCGCGGTTAGTAAGTTTCGCCAGGTGTGGAAGCATATATGTTGGTGCAGCAAAGTAACTGGTTAAATAAAGAAACAATTCAAAGCCTGTTGATAATAAATGGTATTTGTGGAACTGTTGTATAAAAGCAATATCAAATAAGGTTGTGCTATCGTGCTGGATATCGGTTGTATGCACGAGGGCGCAGCCCGAGTACTAAAGATATCTAGTACAACAGCACAAACTTGAGTGTGATATTCATTTTATACAACAAACACAATGTTTTATTAATAGATTATTTGTTTCCCTCTTCATAGATTATTGTACAACACTATACATCATTTTCCTGCACATCATTATACATCTTCATTGATTCAATTCATGTTCTATCTTAACCTGTAGGGTAGTAGGGGCCTGGAGTGTGTCCGACTTCATATAAATATATATATATATATATATATATATATATACAATAATAAGCTTCACTACACGATATTATACAGCACTGTACATCATTATTAAATACTGTTTGTCATTATATGTCACTATATGTCATCATACACCACAATGTATCCTTATACTGTACATCACTATATATATATATATATATATATATTATCATCCAGCAATATATGTAAATATAAAGTACAACCCTATTAATTATAAGCCAGTCTTATACAGCCATATAAATCACTTATACAGCATTACTCAGGACTATACAACACCGTACACCACTATACATCACTCCACAGTATTATACACCACTATACATCACTCCACAGTATTATACAGCACTATACAGCATCATACAGCACATAAATTGTGGCTGAGAGACACAGAGCCATTTTTCAAGGCACCAAGAAGTCTCTCCACCGCCTGAGAGGAGGGTTTCTCTAACCACAGCCCCCTCATCCTCATTCCCTTTTCCCCTCAAGTGCGGTTTACACATTAGTGCTCTGTAACACACACACACACACACACACACACACACACACACACACACATACACATATATTTTCCCTTTCATTGATGAACAGTGGTGTGTTCGGTGTCTCTGAACATCTGGAGGTTTACTGTAGGCCATCATTAACGCTGGAATGAAGCACTGCTGGATATTTAAAGCCACACTCTGCACTTTACCATTACTGTGTCATTTAGCTGTCACACACTTGCTCACATGTGCATTTTACACATTCCCAAACTGTATCGACTTGAATATGAGTTCTGCACCTGGAGGAACGTTTGCTGACCTATGTCGAGTGTGTTGATTGAACAACGTATGTTAGAGCAGAGGGAAAACTATATATATATATATATATATATATATATATATATATATATATATATATAAAACCATGGTAGATGTGCTTGTAGTTTGGAGGTTTGTTGTAGCATCTTGTCAAGGTGGCCTTAACAATAGCATTAGCAGTAATGATTTATAAATGATCAAATCACTAGCGTATCCTGTCAGGTTAGGTTTCGTTAGCTAGTCAGCTAGTATTAAAAGTGAAGATTGTTATATTTAATGATAATATCATAAAATGAAAAGTTAGCTTAGTTTCTATTGTGAGGTAATGTTAAAAGTAAATATAATAAAAAATTCATGATAATGACAGAAATTTGGTTACTGTACGTTAGCTTATGGAAGTTAACTGGTATGTTTTAATAGCAAAGATGGTTCATGTCTATACTGTACATATGACTTCAAAATTCTGTCAGGTTAGTTCAAGATAGCTAACTGGCAAGTTTAAACAGCAAAGGTGATTAAAATCTATACATTTAACTTCAAAATTATGTCAGAAATCCTGTCAGGTTAGCTTATGGTGGCTAACTGGCAAGTTTTAACAGCTAAGATGATTAAAATCTGTACATTTGACTTAAAAATTCTGTCAGAAATCCTGTCAGGTTAGCTTATGGTGGCTAACTGGCAAGTTTTAACAGCTAAGATGATTAAAATCTGTACATTTGACTTAAAAATTATGTCAGAAATCCTGTCAGGTTAGCTTATGGTGGCTAACCGGCAAGTTTTAAAAGCAAACATGAATAAAATCAATACATTTAACTTTACAATTCTTTTAGAAATCCTGTCAGGTTAGCTCATGGTAGCTAAACGGCAAATTTTAACAGCGAAGATTATTAAAATCTGTACATTTAACTATAAAATTCAGTCAGAAATCCTGTCCAATTTGTTCAAGTTAACCAGCCGGCCATGTTAAGCAGTTAAGATGATTAACATTTACAATATACAGTATATGACTTATTAATTTTATCAAATAAAATAAAAAAAATTAACTCATGCTAGCCAGCTAATGTTAACTGTGAAGATTATCTACATTTATGAATAACAATATGAGAAACGGGAAAATTGTTAAAATAAATAAATATAGCATTTCAGAAGTTCTGTTAGATTTTATTCGACTAGAGCTAAAAGCAAAGATGATCAAAAACTATAAATATAAACAGAAGATTCTGTCGAAAGTCCTGTCACTTAAAGATGATAAAATATTATAATTAAAGGGAAAAGCTCCTGGTTAAACATACAATTGAGTTAGCTCACATTAGCTAGCTGTCAAGTGTCAACACTGGAAATCCTTTAAAATCCTGTCGGGAATCTGGTCTGGTTGGTTCATGCTAGGCAGCTAAAGGGGTTTTTTGTTTTTTAATGACAGTAACAAAAACTGTAAGGATTATTAAACAAGAAAGGAGAAAAATGTACAAAACATGCAAAAGACATGAAAAATAATAACTTTTTTTATTGTGTAATCAGTTGTAGTGAGTAATAGTACTCTTAACATCTGATGAGATTGTTAAACTTCAGCAAAAAGTCATGATATCAGTACCAGAGTATCGTATTCTTCAGCTCCACTGTACATGATGTCACCATTTTTGGTGAAGGAGCTAATTTTGGAAATTTTTGTGAGATTAGACACTGGCACCAGAAAGGCTTAAAACACACACACACACACACACACACACACACACACACACACACACACACACACACACCCGAAACTGAAACACACTTCTGCTGTGTAACTACTTCACCAGCTACAGCAAGAGTTCATGGATAAATATGGTGCTGTATCCAAGCCCAGAACTTTCAGGAACTTGCTCATAAAGAAATTGTGTGAGTGTGTGTGTCTGTGTGTGGGTGTGTGTGGGTGAGGGGTGGGGGGAGTGTTAGAGGGGTTAGAGATGATGGCTATATGGTGTCAGTGTGCTGGTATGCCCCGGTCTGTCTGTGGTGGCCAGGCAGTGAAGTAGGCCAAGTATCCGAAACCACAGCGCTGATTCTCTAAGCTGAATCCTGGCAAAAAATAAAAAAATAAAATAAAAAAATTCCTGGATCATGGTGCCGACAACGCCGTCCTATTTTCAGCATCCTGGGTTCTCAGTTTCGGCTCGAACCCGCAGCTGGTTCATACGCTGAGTTCACCGGGTGTCAGAAAGCTGTGAATAGACATTATACTCATGAAAAAGAAAATCCTGAGGGTCACTCTAGGGTCTGATTTCAGAGGTCTGATTTCTCTTCCCTTTTAACAGAGATACAGAGACAACATTTGACCTAACCTGAGTGAGAATGGTTATTAAAAGTGCAATAGTCTATTTTCTTTCATTTCTTACACGTACAAACATACAGTACACACCCTTTGATCCTTGACAGGTGACGGGAACAACACTCATTATTAATTATAAACCAGTAAACTCACGACAGGATCATGGGAACCCAAGGCTCGCCCATGCCCGCGGGGGCCGAAGGCCAGCCCTCACAGTCCGATCCCACAAAAAAGCCAATGCAGCCCAAACCTCAGCCCACAACACACAGGTTCGAGAAGGAAAAGAGTCCAAGGTCGCCAACCTGGCCTCCAGACTGCCCAGATCCAAATCTGATGCCAGAGTTTATGGTATGCCAGAGCCACCCAGATGGCACAAGAGGAATAGTCGATGCGACACTTTTGTTGTCTAAAATTCATAACTATTACTTATTTTTTGTTTTTGTTTTTTTTGCGAAATCGATAATGTTCCACGGCTCTTATTTTTTTGCATAATACATTTGTTTTTTAATTTCTCAATTTGTTTTTAAGACATTTTTTCACCCCTGCCATCGGCTGTTTCATCTCAAATAACTGAAATATCCGCAACCACATGCTGACCCCAGACTACCCCTAAGAATCACTTTGAAGTTAAAACATTTCTGTTTCTTTTCTTTGTTGTTGTTTTACACCAGAAATAATGAATTCCACGGATTTACACTGCTAAACTGTAAAAAAAAAAAAAAAAAAATAGTCAGTACCAGTACTCATCTACTGTAGATTTACCTTGATTTAACTCATCTAGGTAATACATTTAAAATTTGCTGTGATATCCTAAACAGTGATGGCACAATATAGTTTGATGACATATTGTGATCATTGTAATATTGAGAAAAAATCATAATTAAAAAATAAATAAATTATGACATGACTAGACCTAGCTGAGTTGATGTTAAAAATTGTGCTGTATGTTCAAAGATTTTTGTATGTTCAAAATCTTTGAATTCTGTAATTAATTATAAATATTTTGAATATTATTAATAATAAATTTGTAATATATAATAAAAATACTTTATATTTAAAAATGTTATTTGCATCATTTTGCCCGGCCTTCCCTGCATACATACTGTATAATGAACATGCATTCAATTTTTTTTCATTAACAGAACTGTACACTACTGTATGTAGGCAGGTTAATGTGCATGAGTGCAGTTGCTTATGAACAGCGTACAGTAGAATACAGACTGCTTTTCTCTGATTGGTCACTGTGACGAAACCTGTAAGAAAGTTTTTTGTGTTCCCGCCAATCGCCTGATCCCCTTTGTTTTATCGGTTTCTTCTCCTCTAACCGTCGACCAGCCTCTCCTTTCTGGCTGGAGTGAAACTCTAAAGCCATGTCGGTAAAGTTTCAGACCTCCGGCTTGGTGGACGACGAAAATGCTCGTGATCTTGTATTTCAGCTGTACAAAAACCTCAAAACAAAGCGTTCTTGTGGTTCTGTGATTCAACACTTCCCGCCATCTCACCATCTCTGAGTGAGAAGAGTGACATCATCGCTGAAGCTGATCCCTTTATTTACCACCGAAATACCCTTTTACGGTGTTATTCATGTATTTACAGCGTGTCTGATTGCGGTTTTGTTTGATTTAGTCATTGGTCGAGATTCAAGAAGTTTTCTGTTTTACAGAATATGCAGTTGAAAATGTATCAACCGTTTACAAGGGGAGAATAATAATATTCTAAAAAAATAGTAAAAAAAAATACATGGATATACAAATACTATATAATTATTTTCCAATTCAAACCAACTGTCAGAGGTAAAGCTGTAACTTCCAGTTGTTCATCATCTTCAGGAGACGTTTAAAAAGACAGTTTACAGGGGACAGACTGCTATTATGTAAGAACAGAAAAGAATGAGTCTTGTGGACGAAATTGAGCTATTAACATGTCCAACGTGTTATTATTTATTAAACAAATATTATTATAAATAAGATTCTATGGGAGGGATACTAGCTTTCAAAAAAACTAGCATGAAATTTGCAACGATGCGTACACATTACAGGCCACATTATCCAATTCCGTTTTTTATTTGGTCAGAACTGATTTGCATGTTATGACACATTCATAATTACAGCTTACTTTTATTAGACTCTAACATGGACGCATCTGTCCTCTGAAACAGCACACATGTGCACATCGATACGACTTTGCTTGCACCATCTGGGTTAAAACACATCCTGTCTGTGAGACCGCTCATTTATTTTATAACAATGGATGCAATCTTAGTAAAAACACACTCGGGGGGTTATGCACTGGAGGACGGCGAGCTGTTAGTCGGCTGTTTTTGTTTAGGGTAAGAAGAAAAAAGAAATCCAGACTCCGCGCATTAGCTGTTTTAGCAGCTGTTGCTAGCACCGGTATAAAATCCCCGCACAAAGTCGCATGTATTCTGATCTGCCCGTTCTCATTCAAGTCACATGACTGTGTATCGAATATTTATCCGATTTAGGACCAAGTGACTCTACTGACTTTAGATCAAAAAATCAGATCAGAAAAAAATCAGAATGTTGTCACTTTAAGATAAAAAGAATCTGATTTGAGTCCGTAATATAGAGTAAATGATACTTCTCATGGTGATCAAACATTTATTGTAGATGGTTTATAGAATTCATAAGTGCTTCATGCTTCTCCACAACGGATCGTGGAGTCCAGAAATAAAAAAAATAAAATTTCTTGTTTAGTGTTGATGTGAACTGTCACCACTGGAGCGCTCTTAAACCCTTTAATACAGGGAAGTAAACAAATATGTTCAGAACGGATGAATCCAACCCTGCGCACTAAAGTAGTCGAGTTTCGTACACTTATTATCAGAGTCTCAGCTGATTCACCAGTACATCTTAAAATCAACATACATCCCAACATTTTGTAGCTAATGAGAAGGAGATTAAGGCGTGCAACATCAAAGAGTCAAGAAAAAAGGAGATTTTAGGAATAAACTTTGGGACACTGGCAAAAAATTAAAAGCTCATTGTTGATTATTTCTCTTTAATGGAACAACAATGAAAACATAGTGGTCAGCACTGTGGCCCTGCACCCTCAGGGTTCGATTTCTGCCTCGTCTCTGTATGTGTGTGTGTGTGTGTGTGTGGAGTTTGTATGTTCTCCCCACAGTGGGTCGGTTTCCTCCCACAATCCAAATCGGCGTCCCCGAGTTGCCCAAAGTGTACACCTGTTTACTGGATAAGCGCTGTAGAAGAAGAATGAATGTGAAAAAATTAAAAGAACAACATCGAGTGTATGGTTTCTCACAGAAGCGAATCCCTGATGAGGCTGTTGTTGCTGCCTGGGTGGTAATAATCCCTGACCACACACATACACACACACACACATGTTAATAAATGTGCACTTCTGGTTTTCAGTCCTGCAGGCTGGCGGTGGATCCCCAGTGCAGACTACCTGTGTTTGGAGACTGGAAACAGAAAACATATGCTGGTCTGTGCAGCAGAGCTCAGTGTTTAGACTGCATGGACTTAAATCCTCTTCCTGTCAAACTGGCTGTGGATTACATTGGACTGAAAACTTCGGTCTCTCTGCGGTTCTGGCTCGAGTGTGTACATGCTTCTTTTATTGTTCACCTCCGGATATGTCTTCTTCTTCTTCTTCTTCTTCTTTTTGCTCTTGGAGGCAAAACAGGCTATCTTTCGTCATCTGATCGTGTTGACACAAGGCTTCGTCAAGCCGAGAGAGAGTGTGTGTGCTTGTGTGTTTGAGTGTGTGTGTGTGTGTGTGTGTGTGTGTGTGTGTATTTGGCAACGGAAGAGCGGGAGGTTAAAAGTTCGTGCCTGGGTGGTGTTTTTCTCCTCTGTGTGTGTTTTTTTAAACCCGTAAGCACAGTCTGAAGGTGGTCCTCGTTTGTGTGTGACGTTACCTTCTCACGGACGGCTCCTAGCGTTTATTTCCTTTTGGATGTGAGAGATAAAAGTGCTTCATGAAGTGTTCTTTACAGGGTTTAGATCTCTCATTAAAGAGAAATCTAATTGAGGCATGTGGGGATTCATGGTAACGGCATCAGCGTACTTTAGACTGTGCACTCGTAGTCTAATCGCTACACTGGAGCTCCTGGAGACGGTTACGAGTAGTCATGTATATAGTGAATGATGAACCGAGGAACAAGCAGCTACATACAGTAATAGCGTGATAGTACCAAATGTCTGTACTGAGATTAATGCAAAAGTTCAAGTCAGTTCTAATTGCACATGTTGGTAGAGGAACTCTTTGTCTGTACAAAGCTACGGTACTACTCATAACCTCCGTCACAAACGATACAGATTGTAACAAGACAAGAGTATCGTATCCAATGGAATGCATATGTACTGTACATAAAAGCTTTATTAGTTCTCCTCAATGTGTTTTTCAGATTTCCCCTTGACTGCACTATTCTAAACAGTGTTGTATCATGTTTTTCCCCCAACTTTGCCCTCTTTTTTTATGTTTAAATTTTTTTTAAATAAAATTTTATCCCTGCATTAATATTTTTTATTGCCTATATGTTGTTATTTTAATGTGAACTGGCTGCTGTAAAACCACAATTTCCATATGGGATTAATAAAGTAAAGGTAGTCCCCGATTTACGAACATCCGAGTTACAAAATTTCCGCAGATACGGTTCTACTTCCGCGGTTCTACTTCCGGTTCAATCGCGGAAGTAGCTCATGTTTATTGTACAAAAAATATATTCTGCAGTGCACCAGATATCAATATTTACAATTATATACAATATTTTCAGTGTGTAAGGGAAAGTATGGAATGTCTAAAGTTCTGTATATTGTATGTGTGTGTTTGTGGGAGAAATTAGGCGGCCTCACTAGTTTCAATAACTTAGTCCTGGAAAATGTCTGTCCTGTAAAGCTGTACTGATGGTGAACAATCCTAATTCACGGGTTTACAGTCCAATACAGTGGAAAACAGCTCTGAGACAAATTTGCATTACATTTCATGTGAGGTTCATTTCCTTGGGCGTGGTTATGGTTTTTGGCCACATGATGGCATTGTGGGGGAAGTGGACATTTAGTCAAGTGGATTGGTGATCGATCGATCGATCGATCCATCCATCCATCCATCCATCCATCTTTGTTATTCGTCTCCTCCTCCAACTCCCCCAGATAAAAACAGCAATGAATGCAGAATTTTTTTTTTTTTTTAAAGTTGCTAATAAATTTAAGTCTGAATTCCAGTCTGATTTCAGTTCGTTGATTATCATTTGTGTACATCTGATACCATGTAAGTTATACATCTTTACCTGGCGTCCATCCGGCAACCCGAATCCGTTTTTGCGAACTGATGCGAATCAGAATGACATCACACAGCAGCTGTATTTCACAGCCCTAAAACTTCCTGACGTTCCATGACGAGAAGCCCGAGCGACATCGCCATAACGGCCTCGATTTTTCCGGCACTCCGTTTTCTAGCACATGCTAATCATCTAGCTCTGTTTCCAGAGTAACATCATAATAAAACAAATGTCCTCCACCACACACACATACACACACACACATATGCATTATTTTTCTTTTGGCCCTGGCTCCAGTACAGTTTAGTTTAATGGAGTGATGTTTTTCCATCAGTCGTCTGTGTTCCTCAGGTCCGTCACCACACTGAGGCCCGCGATCACCTGTGAAGGAGAAAATCATAAAAAATGTGTGTGTGTGGTCCTTTCCTTCCTTCTGATGAGGTTTAATACTGTTTCTTATGTTTCCGTGTTTCCGCAGCGATGGAGGAGCTGGTGGCCGAGCTGCGGGTCTTCTTGGAGCTGTTGGACCGAGAATATTTGAGCGCAGCAGTGCGAGAGAAGAAACAGCAGATCTCCAACATCCTACACAGAGTCCTGTCTGCTAAAGGTGTTGAATTCAGTACAAGTCTACTGGAGTAGTCTGAACAGAAATCAGTCTTTAGATTTAAAAATATTGGCTTGAAAGTATGCGCACCCCTGACCATGACATCCAAAAGTGTTTTTTTCTCGAAAGTTAGGTTGTATAGAGTGTCTTTGTAGGCTGTTCACTGGAACACCATGAAAACATGATGACCAAACTCAACTCACCTGGAACCTGGAGCCTCCTCGAAATCTCAAGCTCAGGGCCTGAGCACAGTCTTGCACTTCTGACTGAATGAACACATGATCTCCACGGTGACGTTTCAACATCTAGCGGGAAGCCTTCTCAGAAGATAAGAGCCGAGCCCATGTAATGTTCAACAAGGGCATACACACCTCATGGTCAGGGGTGCACAAACTTTTGACTTTTCAACATAAGGTGCTGGAAGGTTTTAGTTTAACATTAATGATTAGGGTGCTATTCATTTTGAAACCCAAAATTCTATAGATTCTTCACACACACACACACACATGTTTAAACTCTGACTAGACGTCAGGCTGAACTACTCTCAGGCCTAAACACACACGATGCGGGAGTGAGTCACGTAGCAGACACGTTTTGACGTATTTAGTTTGTTTCTCTTTTTATCAAATAACATGTTTCCCTTCAAGTGCACCGAATGTTTTTACTTTCTTTCTTCCTCTTCTTTTATTTAAAGATCCAAAGTTACACACACACACACACACCCTGGTTTTACCTGGATGTAACATCAGAGACTAGTCATTTAATGAAATTCCTAAACATCACCCTGGAGCATCGGAATACGCGTGACGGCATTTCATTTAAATTGAAAGTGTTTATCTTGTGTGTGATGTGAAGTGGAGACACTCGTACAATCCTACAGTCTTTTTATTTGTATTTGTTTACATATAACAGTTTGTTATAAAGTCTTTAATTCCTAACAGAGACAGTTTGTTAAGTGCACAAGTGAAACTGATCATGTGAATCTCCTGGGTATAACTGAAGCGGTGTGTAATGTGATGTAATCAGTTCAGATGTTTAAGAACAGACGTGTCGTTGCTGTCTGGGTTTCAGAGTC
>NC_071113.1:29190000-29215000 GCF_024256425.1 Clarias gariepinus
ACCGATTAAGCTCACAAATGTACATACTGTATTTAAGACTAGAAACAGGTTATGTCATGTACCATCCTAACCTCTACTGCTTTGGAGTCTTCACTTTCTGTCCTCGAAGAGTGAAACGTTTACGGCAGCTCTCGCTCGGCGTAGCCTTTACACACCGTCTGCCATCTGAATCTTATCAGTTTCTTCTGCTGGTATTTTAGCTAACGCTCTTGACCGTGTATTCGAGGAAGTGAGCACATACAGACACACATCTCCACCGGCCAACAACAACAGTTCTCAGCGCACACAGGCGGAGGAGTGGGACGGGAGGAAACGGATTTGGCCTGGGAGAGAACCTGCTCCCCGATCCGTCGGGATGTAGGCTGGCATTTTCCAGCCTTTCTTCTCCGTTCCACACACACACACACTATGCTTTAATTCTGTCCTTCCTCATACGGTAAATTTGAGTGTGTGTGTGTGTGTGTGAGCTGTTGAACATGGAACCATTGGAACCATATCACTGTGGAAAGTTTGGCAATTGTAGCGAGAAAGAAAGAGAGGAAGAGCGAGCGCATTAGTCAGTCAGGGTTTTTTTTAAATATATTTTTTTTAATATTATTTTTAAAGGCGTCACTATGTTATGACCGTGAGAGCGCCATCCAGGAAAACTCTCACACCGTGACTTTTATTCCTCATTAACGGATAAATGAGTGTGCAGTAAATTCTATTTTTACAAATGAAAGTGGCAGCTTGTAATTTTTAAAGCACCCCTTGTGTTTTTCTTTCTGTTTCTGCTTCACTTTACATTTTATATTATAATAATAGTTACTGATGCTTAGGGGTGTGCCTGTCTTCTAATTGGGCAAAAATCATAACAGCATTGTGTAATACAGTATAACTTAACATACCATTCAAATTCCAGTTTTTATTTGTCACACCCAACTATAACAGTGTAAAAAAAGAAAAAAGAAAAGATGAAATCCCATTAGGAAAGAACACAATATATTAAATCTATAAATATACAAATACAGTTTCAATGAAATATAATATAAAATAAGAGATATACAGTAACATACTGTAACATACCATGAAACAGACATGACACATACCATACCGGTGTGTAACAAACCATTTTGGTGGTGTTAAGTAGTTTAATGTAACAAAGCATGACTTCAAAGCACTTTTGTAAGTCGCTCTGGATAAGAGCATCGGCCAGATGCCTAAATGTAACTGTAACGTTGTAATGTAACATAACATATTATAGCATAATATACTATATAATTCAATGCATCATGACATAACATGCAATATAACATAATATACCTAGAAAATGGTTCTGGCCTTGACTGGTGTTGGCAACTGTTTCTCTGGGGACTTGACAGTTCGATAGTTCAGGACTGGAACTTCTTACAAGTCTACCTGGGTCTTCAATAACTACCTGGACTCCATATTAACATCAATTAACATCAGCTATTATAGCTGAACTGCCTCCCACCCTACACACTGTATAAATGCAGATCATTTACTGCTTTTTGTTTCACCCAGATGAGGATGGGTTCCCTGTTGAGTCTGGTTCCTCTCAAGGTTTCTTCCTATTATCATCTCAGGAAGTTTTTCCTTGCCACTGTCGCCCTCGGCTTGCTCACCAGGGACAAACTGACCATTTTGATTCATACAAATTCACATTTCATACAAACTTAAATAATTCTTTTGACTGTGTAAAGCTGCTTTGCGGCAATGAAAATTGCTAAAAGCACTATACAAATAAAATTGAATTGAATTGAATAATATAGCATTAAGATTAAGCCCACTGCCAGGCGAATTGAATCCAACAGTTTATTCATTATGTACCACATGTTACCTGGGTGGCCACACCCCACGACTCGCAGGATCTTCCACTAACCTTCTGGTGCCCAACACCACCAGAGTTCCCCTGGTGGCACAAGGGGAACCCAAAACCTAGATGCTTTACCTGTTACTGGCTTTAAAGTTATGGCTGATTGGTGCAGTGTAACAGTGTAACTGTGTAACTGTGTAACGAAACATGACATGGCATAATGTAACATGACATTGCGCAACGTAACATAAAGTAACATGACAGTCCAGTGCAACACAATATATCATTAAGTAGCATAGCATAGCATCGTGTAACAATATAACAGTGTCTTTTTCATCTTATTTGTTGTTTAACGGTCATGGGGAATTCAGAAGGTTACATCACCACCAACTATAGCTCTCATTCTCCCTCATCTTCCCGACATTTTAAAGCCATTTTTCCCGTCCAGCCTTCCTTAAAAACATTTAATCCTTCCTTTCCTGATCTTGTCTCGTCTTGTTTTGTGTCTCGAACTCCTAGTCTGCTTTTATCCAGCTCTTCCACACACTCCATCCTCTCAAAAGTACCGCTATAGACATAGGGTAACACTACTGTATATAGTGTGTAATGTAAAGATGTAACATAGCGTGACGTAATGTAACATAACAACAGTGCAATGTAGCATAATATAACATAAAGTAACATAAGATACTGTAGCTTTACATAGTGTAACAATGTAACATAATATATCATATTGTATAATATAGCGTAACAAATTAGTTAAGGTAACATTGTACGTTATAAGATAACAGCGCACGCCAGCGGCACGACACGATCCCTTACAATGTAAGCTAAGCAGTATGTACGGAAATGAGGTGTGTGTGTGTAGAGTTTTTAGTGTGATGAGCCTCGTCGCTAACCCGTCCTCCAGAAACACACACACACACACACACACACACACACACACACACACACACAACCTAATCCTGACTGAGTAGCACTTTAGGCACTTTTTATGAGCACACAGGATGAAGTAATGAATTCACTCTGACAGCCTAATCGTAATTAATTTAAAAGACTTATTGAAGTAGAAGTGGATTAATGTGAGTGCCAGGTGGCGACTGTGATCTGCCCTCTGCTCTCTCAGAGTCAGAATTTCCCTCTCTCTCCTAAAGGCAGGGGGAAAAATAATGAGCGTGTCTGTAAACCAAATGAAAGAAAAGGAAAGTATAGACAGAGTTTTCCATGTGAAAGCCGCAGCAGCAGCAGCGGGAGGAGGAGGAGGAGGAGGAGGGATTAATAGCATGTGTGAGTTAGCCTCGAGCGGCCCTGGACTGCATGAGCTCTGCAGAAGAGCCCGGCTCCGGCGTCATCGTCGCGGCAGCATCAGTGCAGTCCCATGTGCTCCAATGATCTATACACACACGCACGATCTCCCAATAATGTATGTTTGAGTGAGTGCAGATGCTTTCTAACTGGCAGCAGGTGTCCGCTCTGAGTCACTTACCAGCAGAGATAATGAGGTCTGTAACAAACATTGTGTTTCAGATGCCAGCGCCGCTCTCTGCTCCTACACTCAGCCTTGTTTCTCACTAAATATGCTACACAACACGCTAATAAACAGCATGCACCTTGTTAAAGTGTTTACTGTTATCACATTATCGATACATTTTGCGATTAAACCACCACATCGCTACGTAATTCTCAATTCTCCGCCGGTAATGAATCGTACATGTTTCGAATACGTTAATGCTTCTACAGTAATCATTTCTTCACATGGTTTTACATACAGTAAGTAACCTGAGCGTTCTTTCTTATACAACGTTTCTATAGTAACAGCATTGCCCTATTACAAGATCGCAAGTTCAAAACCTCTGCTGTAGCCTCCCGCAGCCGGGGGTCTAGAGAAAGCTGATTGGCTGAGCTCTCTTAGAGGGGTGGGATGGGAGTCACTTAGCGCTCTCACATCAGTCGCAGCTCTACAGCCAATCACGGGTGTCTATGAGCCAAGAGTTGATCGTTTGGGGTTTTAGTTATATAGGAATGCATGCTCTTAATATTTACATTTACCGAGTTTGGAAGACAGCCATATCCAGTGTGACTCTCAAACCTGGTAAACGAGGACCCATGTCTTGTTTGTACAAACGCACAATTGTTTGTTTTTTGTAGATCAGTGTCAGATTTTTTATTTGTTAAAAAGTAAAAATAGACCGTATTTTTTAAAACAAGATAATTTGAGGTATTTTATTAGTTGTATTTAAAAAACAAACAAACCAAAAAAAACCCTCTAGAATGGGTGTGAGATTGATCAACAGCAGAATTGATAATAAATGACAAGAAGTTTTGTCTTTTTATAGATACCTCTTAAAGCAATATTCAGATTATCCAGGCTACAACGTGGGAAGAATCCCAGAATCCTCCACGTCCGTCTTTTGTAAGCAAAAACCCAGACAGCAGGCGTCATCAAGAGATTCATAAATCACAACGTGTAATTATAAAAGTTATTATATTTATTAGAGTTATTATATAGCTATTAACCTATTGGACAGACCACTTATTAATAACTCAGAGGGAAATATTCCTATAAACAATATCAACTTGGGCTTGAGGGATTCTGTTGGCAGACATTTCAAGAATAAATGCTGTATAATTAGGATAAATAGCCAACATGTTTCAATACTATTTAAATAGATGGATTATGTTCATTTGTTCTGAGAGATTCATGACATTTATTTTGCAGTTAAAGGGATGCCTGGGTGCCAAAAGTTTAAGCACAGCCACAATGCACTACTGTATGTAGGGAATTTCAAACTGGAGGAATTACATTATCATCATGGGAATAAATTAACACATTACACACATACACACATGTGTGTCAATATGTATCTCTGAAACTAATATGGAAATATGAGGGGCGTTCAAGTCAAAACAGGACTTTTGATTAAATGAGTTGGGAGGCCGGTGTTTCAGACAGTGCAGGACAATGCATCACCTTATACTGCCCTCTGCACTACATGCATGTTACTGTAACTCGGCTGGGAGTTATTGCCACATCCACCATACAGTTGTGACCTCATTAAAGGAGTTCCAGGGAGGCTAGTGTTTCTGTGATTTGCTGTGGGGTTTGCTGAACCCATAGATGCAATTTTAGTTTATTCATCATTTATTCACGTATTATCTGCTTATTATCTTATTATGCTTGTTATTTATTTAGACTCTTTTTTTGATATTCTTTGTAAATTCAGAAAAAAAATAGCTGAATAGCTGCAGTAAAAACTTCAGTTCCTTCTTGTCTTTCGTCTCTTCCCTTCAAGGGGTCGCCACAGAGAATCATCTGCCTCCAGCTAACCGTGTCCTCTGCACCCTCATCTCTCACACTGACTAACTTCATGTCCTCTCTCACTGCATCCATAAATCTCCTCTTTGGTCTTCCTCTAGACCTCCTGTCTGAAAGTTCCAACCTCAGCATCCTTCTACCAATATATTCACAATCCTCCTCTCCGATATATCCAAATCACCTCAATCTGGCCTCTCTGACTTTATCTCCAAAACATCAACATGGGTTGTCCCTCTGATGAAATCATTCTCGATCCTATCCATCAGTTTATTTTATAATAAATATCACTAGTATACAATATCATACACATACAAAATGCAATGTTATTTTGAACACTGGATGTTTTGTGAACTTTAATAAAAAATAGTACACTTAAGTTGGATTGATGTCGCTCCTTTATCTGATTGGCTGTTTGAGCAAACAGTTTATACTGTATATCATGTTATCTGTGACAACATCATAAAAACATCTGTTATTCAAATAAAAATTTTTAACCTTAAGTGAAAATAAGCTTGACCTTAAGATTAACTTTTTTGATCCTGGAAAAATAATATTAAGTGGCAGGACCATACTAAGTAGAAGATCATGGAAATGAAATATATAAATAGTGGTATTCGAATAGATAGATATAAATAGATGAAATAAAAATTCTTTAAAAACAATATGAAAGTTATAAGTTTTAAAATTTGTAAAACTTGAATGGAATGTAAACAGACAAATAATGTAAACAGACAAATAATGTAAAAACAAGAAAATATTTTCTGTACATATGCATTTTATTTATTTCTTTTTCGTATAATAGTAAATTCTATACTTTTTTATTTATTTCTATCTAATTTCTAATAAGGTTAGCTTTGCCCATCCAGAAATCACAACTTTTGTACTGGTTCAAGCTTTTAGTAGTTTGTGCTGTGAGAAAAAGTACATTGTCTTATGGGATCTCTCTCTCTCTCTCTCTCTCTCTCTCTCTCTCTCTCTCTGTGTCTGCAGCCTTTTGATAACGGGCCGCCACCGTTGCCCAGTTCCTCTCTTCCTGAAGGCTACTATGAGGAAGCCGTGCCTCTGGGTCCTGGGAAAGCTCCAGAATACATCACCTCCCGTGAGAACACTTACAGAACTCCTAACATAAACACTTTTAATTTTTCTGGATTTCCCGCATGCGTATAAACATTAAGTTTTGATCATGAGTAATATGGGGTTACATGTGGCGCGAGAACAAAAGGCGCATTATTGCGAATTACAGCGGGATCTCACTTCTGTCGGTGTTCTGTTGTTCGGTTTCAGAGTATGACTCAGACGCCATGAGCAGCTCGTACGAGTCGTACGACGAGGAAGAGGAGGACGGGAAGGGACAGAAGATGCGCCATCAGTGGCCCTCAGAGGAGGCGTCCATGGACTTAGTGAAGGACGCACGCATCTGTGCTTTCCTCCTGCGCAAGAAACGCTTCGGGCAGTGGACCAAACTGCTCTGCGTCATCAAGGACAATAAACTCCTTGTGAGCGTTAACACTGCTGTATATAAAAAAAAGTATCCTCTAATGTTAATAAATCACAAAACATCCCTAATTCTCTCTCTCTCTCTCTCTCTTCATGTATTTCAGTGCTATAAATCATCTAAAGACCATACTCCTCAGATGGAGCTCCTCCTGTCCGGCTGCAGCGTCACTCACATCCCCAAAGACAGCAAGAAGAAGAAGCATGAGTTGAAAATCGTCCACCAGGGGGCAGACGCTCTGGTGCTTGCAGTGCATAGCAAAGAGCAGGCCGAAGAGTGGCTAAAGGTAATAAAAAAAATAATTATATATATATATATATATATATATATATATATATATATATATATAAGAAGAAGAAAAAGAAGAAGAAAGAAAGAAATATATAACTTTTTACTTAGAAGGGAAAGTTTTAACTGAGCTGTAGAGCCAGAAACTAATACGTCTATTTTCATAAAATTTTAGCTCAAGCAACAAAACGTTGCTAATATTAGTTATACAAGTGATAAATTTAACTGTCATGTATAATATTTCTAGTCCCCAACTTACGAACATTCGCATTACGAATTTCTGCAGATACAAATGAACCGTGGTTCTACTTCTGGATATTTACAGTATTTACAATTATATAGAATATTTTCAGTGTGTAAGTGAATTTATAAAATGTCCAAAGTCTGGTGTGAGTGAGTCGGACTCATGGGTTTCAATGAATCAGTCCGGGAGCACGATGATAGAAAATCTCTGCCCTGTAAAGCTGTCCTGATGGTGAATCAGAGTCAACAAAACCCAGTTCACAGTCCAATACAGTGGAAAACAGCTCTAAAACAAAATGTCGTTCAGGAATCTCCTCACGATTTAAAGGCGCAGAGACAACACTGTTACATTTCACATTTCAGTGAGATTTATTTAATGAGGTGCGATTATGTTTTTTTGGCACATGACAGCAGTGTGCAGAAAGGGGACAGAGTATATTCGTATATTCGTGTTAAAGAAGCATCAGACTCACTTTGTCGGACTTAAGAACATATCGGACATATGAACGTGATCCCGGAACAGAACTCGTTCGTAAGTTGGAGACTACCTGTGATACATGTTCTATCATGTTTAATTATTACTGATACACTAATTACGACTGTACATTATTACATAAACTATTAATACACTAATTATACTGCAATTATAGTATATGTTGGACAAATGAAAGACTAGAGAAAGTAATTAATGAGAGGTGAGGTGTGATCCAGCAGTGTTGTATTTAATCCTAACCATAAAGTTGATTATTTTCCGACCAAAATTTTCACCCATCTTGTGCAACATCTGCAAAACCAGATATAGCCCCCTTCATGATTATTTTTGTTCTTCATCTGCTAGCGGTAACGCGGATGTGTTTATTGATCCGTGGGTGTGAAAGCCCGCCCTGGCACCATCTGTGTTTGGGAAAATGGCAACCCTGAATACTTTGTGTATTAAAAGCATACCGGAGCAATAAACGTCAGAGTCTTATTAACAATCCCACATAAATCTATCCCACACCCTTACCCGTGTGTCACCGGACAATCGGGTTTCATTTACACGCCGTTTGATTTTCACCTAGCCGCTCATACACACATCAACGAAGACTCATAGACACATAGTAAATACACTCCTATCAAGTGTGTGTGTGTGTGTGTGTGATGGATTGCTTTGATGAAGTGTAAATTTCCTCCTCCTTTAGCATCGCTCTTCATTTCTTCTGCAGTTTGCTAGAACATAAGCGCTTACATATGAGAGCCATCAGAAGGAGCGTTAGCCGCCCGGAGAGAAATGTTCTCAGCCTTGTTAAATCACGCAGGAGTGACGTGAACGCCTCTCGCCATACAAACGGCACTTTATTAAAGCTCCGTCCAGTGATTATTAGCTAATCTCTCATTTATGGAAAACGTTACCCTGCCTTATCAATCGTTCCTTCAAGGACTAATCCTCTTAAATATTAAATATCTTTTATTCTGCGTTTTTTTTTCTTCTTTTTCTTTTCTTTCAGTTTTATTCTCTTTTCAGCTCCTTTGATCTCCATCTTTGGCTTTTATCTTCTCTCTCTATCTCTATTTCTGTTTTTTTTTCCTTCCCTGTCACCTGTCTCTCCTCTGGATGATGTGGTAAGATGTTGCTGTGTGTGTGTGTGTGTGTGTGTGTGTGTATTTGCTGTGTTTAAAGCTTAAGGATCTGGCACTTCAGTTATACAGACATGCCCGATACAGAGCTGTGTGGACGTCTGCTCCTGCACCTTGCTTTGGTTTGCCTGGCCGTTTAACATTTTTCTGTGTCTGTGTTAATTAAAATTTTATTATTTCTTTTAAAGATTTTTAAGATAAGGAGCGTATTTTAGTATTCGTCAAACAGTAATTTGGGTAAATAAGAGAAAAAGGAACACAGTGCTGAAGGTGGTGTCAGGGATGTTCATATCAGCTTGGAAAAATTGCTTATCACAGTAAGAAGCACGTGGTCTTGTCTCCCTTGACGTGGAGCTCGGACACGTTATATAAAAAACAGCTGAGGACGTTGTTGAAGCAAGACGCAAGAAGAACTTAATAAGGACGTAGCAGTTAATTGTGTAACTGACACTTCTTAGTGACTACGATACATTGACGTACTACAAGCATGGCTCAGAAGGGAAAGACTGGATGGTCATTGCCACGTCGATGGAGTTCTCACAGCGCCCTCTTCAGGCTTGTGTAGATCCATGCCAGATTGTAGAAGACCATTTAGTTTACATTACAGTCTTCTGGTGCTACACATATCAGCGCCCCACGTCACTTTCAGAGAGTTTTGTATAAATACTGGATCCAGTTTCTCACATCATGACTTCCTGATGAAAAGCAGTGCACGTGTCGCAGTATTTATAGCAACCCGCCGGACACAATGACAATGTAGTAAGCATGTGAAATGTGTCCGGTAAGAGCATGACGCTACCTAGTAAAAACTTGGTTCAATCTCATCATTGAGAACCTGGAAAGGAATGTGACTAGGACTTAGATATTTTTGGGAACTTTAGGGTCTTCATCAAAACGTACGTAATAGGACGCTTAGGTTTACAGTTTACAGTTGGAGGGAACGCAGTTAAATGAGCTACTTTAGCTTTAGCTTACTTTTCTTGAAGTTGCTGGTTGTTGGAAGTTCATGGTTTTTAAATGCTAACTCTATAATTTACCTTATTGTGTATTTTACTATCTAAATAAAAAAGTTTGTATTGATTGTAATGATTTTATTTATTAATACAGTTTGCCCAGGAGAAGTAAAACAGACAATTAAAGTATAGGTCAGTTGTTCGGGGGATTGTTCACAGGCAAATGGCTGAGTTTAATTAGTCTTGTGGGCGATGCTGTTTTAATTTCTTTACATAAAAGATGTGGATTAACATCACACCAGGATATACTGTAAAAGTAGGACATCAGAATTACATCATATTTAGCATCTGTCCATTAAAGTGAATGGGAGGGAGAAGAAAAAAAAACACTTTTATGCCTAAAAAAAAAAGTTCGGTTGGGGGGGTGGTGCTGACTATGGAGTCTGGTTTGGATTCTGGCTTGAGGTGATAATATGCCTGTGTGTGGATTTACATCTGAATGTGTCATTCATGCAGTATGCAGAGCACTGGTGCATGGAACAGCTCTCTGAGTGCATGGCACGTCACCGCTGTGTGCTGCATGGTGGAATGTGGACGCTTTTGGATAACTGGAAATAAGTCTTTAAATGGTGATTCGGTGATTGCTGCTCAGTTTCTACTTAAAACTACTTTCTACGTAGTTTTTTATAAAAATAATGGCAGTCACAAAAGTTATGTTGTTGTCAAGGGAAGTAGAATCTATTATTACTTTTTTTTTAATTATTAAATTTGGCATCTTGAAATGGCTTTAAAATGTGTTATGAACACATTTTATTTTATGATGCACAGAATGAAGGTGTGAGTTTGCATTTATTGAGTAGATTTCAGTTACACACACATAAGCGTGTATTTAAAAATGTATAGCGCCATCTGTTGAAATTTAATGTTTTGATTGATTTAATGAGTTTTTCAAGGTTGATTTTTTTTATGATATAAGGCCGTTTTCAATTTAATTCGGATATTCTCTCCTCCCGTGGGCCAATTGGGATGAAACAAAGCCTGTAAAATACCTTAAATGTGAAGTGTGCACAAACAAACAGACACACAATTTTTTTCGCAAATATATTCAAAGTACAGAAATGCAAACTTTACAATTTTATTATATGTATAAATTTAAAACTCCGAATTTACTATTAAACAATTAATTATTAAAAATAAATTAATTTTTATTTAAATGTATTGTTAAAAAAACTGTAATTTAATGTTTAAAACCCTTTAAAATTCGTTAAAAATGTAATGTTTATTATAAAAACATAGAAATTCATAATCTTAAAAAATATTTTCACAAAATAACAAGTCTCAGTAATTTATTTTATTTTATTTAGAAAAAACACATTACTTAATGAAAACCTAAACATTTCTTATTAACGAAAGCTGTCTAATTTTAATTTATAAAAAAAACTTTCAATACTTTAAATCTTTTTGTTACCGGAAACAATAAATGCTAACTTTGTTAAAAGTACCTCCAAACAGTTCTTCATACTGTATGGAACAAGCATACACAGTATTTACACTGAGTAGGAAACAATTCTGAATGCCCATGGCTACTCAGTATGATCCTGAAGAACGTGTGTGTGTGTGTGTGTGTTCCAGCTCCCTGAGTGTGTTTTGTTTTCTGTATAAGGTGATGAAAGAGGTGTGTGCTAATGGAGCAGTGGACTCTGACGGAGGCATGTCTGGATCATCTGTTAACAAAGCCGAGCTGGAAAAGGTGAAGCTGGAAGAAAGAATGCGAAATTTATGCCAGAGATTTTGTATTAATCATACTTTTTCATGTATGATTATGGATCCATCTATTTTACATAATATATATAAGATGGTAATATACGTTATATAGTAAATGTGCATTTGTCATGGGTTTCTTTGAAAAAATATAAGCAATCCAAAAATTTTAGGAAATTAAAGGAAATATTTAACTAAATTCCTTGCATGCTTAAGTTGGTAGCATCTTGTAAAGTTTTGTTGTACAGTATGTGGTTAAGCTGTTTTTGCATGCTACAGGTTTTGTAGTATGTTTACAACTTTATGACATGCAAAAAAACAAAAACAAATATACAACATACTGCAAAATTTACATTCAAAGGATTAACAACACTTCAGTATTGGTGATGGCTATAAATACACTAAACAAGTCATAAATGCATTTTAATTGTTGCTGTAATCTGCTTCAAAATGCATTAGACCAAGGTTTGGATATTAGAAAATTTCTAAAGGAATTGGGTAATACTATACATTAAATATTCATAGAAAATGTTGTATCAGCATTTGTTCTTTAATTTTTATATTCTTAGTTTTTTTTACGCAAATGAAAAGCACTGGCTAAAAATTTGTGTATGTTAAAAAAATTTTTTTTTCCCTTTTTTTATTTTTTAATTTATGATTGTTGTTCAAAATGACTCTTGCAGAAGTTGTCCTGTGACAGACCGAGTTCTGATGGAGAGCCATGCCATGAAAACGGACTTTCAGATGGAAAAGATTCAGGTAAATCACTCTACAACAATTAATGTACATATTGAGAATAAACATTGAGGGTTTAAAAAAAATCATGGTTGTGTCATATCAGTAAGTATGGAATCTTTTATGCTAGGATTTCTTTCTTATATTTAATTGCCCACATTATTATAATTATTAATCAACATGCATTAAAGCATACTACACAAAACTTTACAAACTTTACAACAAGCTCCATACTGTAACTCTACTACTAATAAAATCTTAGTAATAACTAATAAAAAGATACAACACACTGCAGTTAACAACTTTTTACAAATTCTTACAATGTACTACAAAACAATTTACAATCTTACTAAATAGTAAAAAAAAAAAAACTTTACAACATTCTACAAAGCTTTACAAAATACTATAAATAATTACAACTTTTCAACATACAACAAATTCTTACCTTCAAAACATTACAGCTTTACAACATATTTTAAAACACTACATCTTTATAACAAAGAGAAAAATAAGTCCTCCTGAATATATTTAAACAAATGCTAAAAGTTAGGATTATGTATTAATCAACTACAGAAAAAATTATGTCATTGGAACATTTTTTTAAAGATAGAAAAAGTGTGTGGGTGTGTGTGTGTGTGTGTGGGGGGGGGGTGGTTGTATGGGTGGGAGTACAAGTGACATCATTAGAAAAAAACACAGGGTAAAAAATATTCACATAAACAGCCAAAAATAAGATTCCACCATTAACTATTAGACAAAAAAAAGCATCCTGTTTAAAAAAAAAAAAAAAAACAGTAAATGGAGCATGAAGAATTGTTGGGGAAATCAGATGCACATTTCTGTCTGCAAGTTCACATTAAAACTTGGAGCAATTTTCAGATGCCCTTATCCAGAGCAAACATCTCATGTGACTATTAATCTGTGTTGCACTTTACATTCCTAAACACTGTGAATGCCAAATCAAATTGCAGTTACTCTACATATATGGCAACACAAGCTGAATTGAATTGCTTGAAAGGCAAAGTCTGATGCCAAGTATGCAGCCAAATTGCATCTAGGTGGAAATGTCATCTGCATGTCTACAATTAATTTTCAAAAACTTTACATATGATACACCAGTTTAATATGAACTGATAATCTGATGTTTTTGGATTCAATATAACATGCTGTAAAACTTTACAACTTTACAACTTATTGACAATTTTACATGCTTTAAAATAAAAATTTTACAACATACTGCAAAACATTACAACCTTACTACATGCTGCATAGATTACTACTCTGCAACATGCTACTAAACTCATACTGCAAACGTTTGCGTGCAAAATCTTATGTTACAAACCTTTACAACTTAACGACATGCTTTAAATCATTACCACTATAAAACATACTGAATGCAAAATTACTGCAAAATTTTATGTAAAAAAATTACAACTTTATAACATACTGACTAAAAAAACTTATATTACAAAACATTACAACTTAACACTCTAAAACATTATAACTATAAACCATGCTATGAAACATTGCAACTTTACAAACTACTGCAAAATTTTACATGTTTTTAAACATTACCACTTTATAACATACTGAAAGATCTTATATTACAAAAACATTACAACTTTTCAACAACCTACTGCAAAATTACATGCTTTAAAACATTACAACTGCGTACAACACGCTGCAAAAATCTTACATACTAGAAAACATTATCTTTACTGATATTATTTACTAGATACTACACAACAATACACGTTTACAACCTGAAATATTAAAATAGCAAAAAAGTAAAATATTATACAACATGCTACAAAACATTACAGGTTTAAAACATACAAAATCTTAAAGACTAACATGTTGTTAGTAACTAGTTTAGTGTAATATAGTATACAGCCAAGTGTAAAGTAAATGCCTCTAAATTCTGTTTGTCGTAAATTAAAACCATGTCATAAATCCTTAAGTGAAATACATACAAGCTGATTTTGATGAACTCCATATTCATTGGACACTGTGCAATGCCAAAGACACAACCACTCTTTAAAAAAGATAACTGGATTCTTTTTATCAAGTCTTCACTCAGACGGGGATTAAACCTTGGTCTGCATCAGGCCTGTGGAATTTCAGCCTGTGAAGTTTGGGGATGAATGATCTAATGGTTATGAATTCCAGTGCAGTTAGATTTGCGCAGCTAGCATGATTTGTGTGATTGAAGATTTTCTTGTCTTGTAGCCACAAACCAATATTAATGCAGTATTATTTTTTAAAGCAAATACAGATGAACAGATATGAGTGGGAGAGATCAAAAACAATCCAGGAAATGTATGTTATTTTTTTAACCTCTTTCCCAGATGTAGGTAGAGTTTTAAAATCTTTCCAAGATTCCTTCTGTACATAACACTAACCAGCAACCCTCTAAAACAATGGAGTAACATTTTAACACCTAACTACAACCTGATAGTCATTTTAACCAATGAAACGTTAACCTCATTGTCCAGCTTTATTCAATTCAATTCAATTATATTTGTATAGCGGTTTTACCAATTGTCATTGTCGCAAAGCAGCTTTATCAAAAATCAATCAAAAGTTTTATCTAATCTCACGTTTGTACGTAAATGCAACAACCGCTCCAGATGTGCCCATACAGACGCACTGCTGCCACCACCTTCAAAGAAGGAAAAGAAGATAGACAAGAAGGAGGGATAAAGAAACGGCTCGCCGCATGGATTCATTCAATTAACTGCATTCTTTCCAGCTTGTGCAACTGCTCGGACTACGTGGAATCAAATTAGTCTGATCGCTGAATTTTTTCCTCGTGTTCAAACAGACAGAAATGCAGCAGAAGTCCTATAAAAAAGAGGCTGAATTGCTTTTGCATCTGTGTCTCTGGTTTCTGCCCTCAGGCCTGGCTCTGCTGCAGCGGGATCAGCGCATACATGAGCTTAGTTTAAATTAAAGATGTCGCCAGGACAGATGTAATCTTCTGTCAAAAGTCTCGATGGTTTCTGTGTCCCAGCCTCCTTCTTCTCCTCCTTTTTCTTTTTCTTTTTTAGTTTTTACATTTTTATATATGTATGTTCTCTCCAACTACTGTATCTTTCCTTCATTTTTTTATACATGCTTTCTTTCTATCACTGTGTATTTATTTTAAATTCTGGATTTTGATCGGACAGAAGTTTTGATTCATTTCTACAACAGCAGCTCTGACAATAGTCCAGCTTCAAATAATTTCAATAGTTTGTCTTAACGTGCTTCTTTCTATAGTAACATCTCATTTATAAGGATGCACCAAATTGTAGAATATTAACAAAATGGTGATGTTTTCTATAAGGTAATGTTTTTTTTATATTGTTGAAAGTGCTAACCAAAAATTCTTAGCCCGTTTTTTATGATAAAAAAAAACATCTTTATAATGTAGTATGTTCTAGCACGTGTCTCGGTTTCATCATCATTAATGAGGGTAGAAATTTTATACTGTGCAGATGCAGACGTGCACTTCAGGAGCATTGGCGCTAACCTGTAGATTTTTGCTGCAGGTAAAGGAAAGAAGAACTCAAAGAGCGAGCAGAAAGGCACAGTGGGGAAGGTGGCAGGGAAGAAAATTACTAAGATCATCAGCCTGGGAAAGAAAAAACCATCCACGGATGAACAGACCTCATCGGCGGAGGAGGACGTCCCCACCAGCGGTAAGACCAGTGGACGAGGTTAGAGAGACGTCAACGGTGATGATGATACTGATGATGATGATGCTAAGAGGGTAGACAGCAGAGTACAGTAAAAAGAACAGGATAAAGTTTAAGGTTTAGGATGCACATCTAAAGCTAAAATCTTCACCCTTCTCAGTTGGCTTATAGTTGTTATATGATAGTGGAAAGAGGGAAAATTGTAAATAATCTATGTAGATTTTTTGTTTGTTTGCTTGGTTTGTTGGTTTCTGTGTAGCTGAGCAGCCGTAAAAAGTTAATATCAGTTATAAAAAACATTATTGTGGAGGAATTAATAATAAATAGAAAACATGAAAGTGTCCCGCTTTCCGACTTCACTAAAGAACAGAGAAAATCTTCCTAATAATAATAAAACATAATCCTGTGTATGAAAGAATAACCATTTTCAGTGGCTAATAAATTATTTAAATGATTCTTTTAATCCTAATCGACATTTGTAAAAGAATTGCTAGATTTGGAATTAAGTAACTAACAATAAACCAGAATTAGACCCTTGATGTGTATTTATTTCGGCCTCCTTAGGCTATCTGAACGTGCTGTCCAACAACCGCTGGAGAGAGAGGTGGTGTCGGCTGAAGGATAACCAGCTGTTGCTGCATAAGGACCGAGAGGATCTGAAGACGCACATGGCCTCGCTGCCCCTGCGTGGATGCGAGGTCATCCCCGGGCTCGACTCCAAACACCCGTTCGCTTTTAGGCTGCTGAGGAATGGACAGGAAGTGGCTGTGCTGGAAGTGAGCGCTCTTTTCTATCTGTTACTCACTCTGTTAATGAGGTATAAGTGCTGACGTTAATGAATGTGTGTGTGTGTGTGTGTCAGGCCTCGTCCTCTGAGAGTATGGGTCGCTGGTTGGGAGTGTTACTGGCAGAGACGGGCTCTACGACAGACCCGGCCACTCTGCACTACGATTACATAGATGTTGAGACGACCGCAAATGTCATTCAGCTGGCCAAGCAGTCTTTTTGGTGAGAAGCAGAAATACAGCTCTGTATTTAACAATACAGCTTGTTTTATTTATAAATAAGAATAAAGCTGGATACTTATACTTCTAATATAGACGTACAATTTAGAAACTACATTTTTTAAGAGGTACATTTTTTGACCCAAAATAAGAAACCACAGAGGTACAAACTTTTGCATTGAGGGTTGATGGAGCTCTTAGAGCAGCCATTTTTTAATTTCAGAATGTCATGAGGCGATTTATAAACCACAATTCTGAGCAACACATAAGACTGATTACCAAAGAATAAAATGTAATTTTATTCCCTTATTTATTTATTTGTTTGTTTGTGTGAAGTCTGATTACTTTTTTAATGTAAATATGCAATCATAAATATTTTATTTTTATTTAAATCCATTTGAAGCATTAAAAACTAAATTTAAATCCAACTTTATTTATTCACTGTGAATGGTACCCTTGTGGCCCATCTGCAGTACCTTCATCAGCCACAAGGGGTATACACTTTCAAGTTTCAAGTTCATTATAACACTATTGAATTTTTTGCATGTTGAAATATAAAATGCGTCAGATATATTTCAACTTAATGTGCGGTGTGAATGTTTCTAAGTGTTCACACTTTGATCGTAATGGTTATGGTTGTTCCCAGCTTCACCAGTAAGCGTGCCATTTCTCCCAACCCGTACCTGGATAACCCAGTGAACGGTTACGCCCGACCCTCAGGTGTGGCTTTGCACTATGATGACGTTCCCTGCATTAACGGATCGGTATGGTTTCACACACATGTACGTCTGTTTGTATTCCCCCCTTCCTCCCTTACACACACACACATGATTGTCTGCCATCCTGCCTATAGTCTGATATTTATTTCTCCCCTCTTCTACCTTTCCCTGTCCTCCATCCTCTGTTTTTTCTCTATTTGTTTTTTCTCACTCCTGTCTATTTTTCTTTTTCCTTCTCTTTTTTCCTGTCCTTCTACTCGCATCCCTCTCATATATCTCTCACCTCTCTTGCTTTCATCTCACTTTCTTTTCTCTTCCCCTCAATTTGTCTCTTGTCTTTCCCTTTTCTTAATATCTCCCCCTCCTTTAATTTTTTTTTTGCTCTCTTTTCTTTGTCTCTCAATTCTTCTTCTCTTCTCTCTGCTCCTCTTCTTGCTTGCCTCTCAGAGGGACCCACAGCACGGTTCTCCTGAGACTCTCTATGAGAACGCTGAGCTCTATGAGGAAATGCCGTCTCCAAAACTGGAGACTCGCTCCTTGTCCAAACGGACCTGGCCACCCACTTCCTCTGGCCATTACAAAACTCCCACCTCTTCTTCCTCAGCTTCCTCTTCCTCCGCTGCTAATGCTTCCTCTCAGGTGACTAACACATTGATTCCCTGCTTTATTTAACGCTGGCTAACTTTTCTCTTCTTTTGAGGTGTAGGAATACAGGACCAAATAAAATAAAAAAATAAAAACAATGCTGTGTGTGAATGTTAGCGCAGGGCAGGGGGAAATAGGTTTTAGTATTTAGTAGGTTTGTCAAGTTGTTTTTCCCAGGATATTGTAAATCTTTATTTATCTATTCATTCATAATTTCTAAGCACTTTGTACTGGGTCTATCCTGGAGTTTATCTTTAAGTCCATTCCAAAGTATACCTCAAATTCTATACCAGAATCTATCCCAGTAGTCTCTCATGCAGCCTCTTTTAAAGTCTAACCTTAAGTCTGTCTTGGAGTTTGACTAAATCTATCCCGGGTTTCTATCCCAATATCTATCCCAGAACCTATCCAGGAATCTATCATTGAGGTCATCTGGGGTCTCTCCAAGATTCTCTCCTGGGGTCTATACTGGATTCTCTGCAGGAATTGGTCCTGGTGTCTTATCTTCCAGTTTATTCCAGTCTCTATCCAGGAGTTTATTTTATCTAAAGTCCATCTTTAACTTATCCCAGAATCTGTCTTGGAGCCTGTTCCAGAATCTATCCCAGTCCCGGAGTCTATCCCTAGGTCTATGCGGGAATTGATTTTGAAGGCTATCCTAAAGTTTATCCCAGATTCTGTTCAAGAATCTACCCCAACATCTAACCCAGTGTCTCCCCTAGATTCTATCCTGATGAGTATCCGTGAGATTATTCCAGAATCTATCCCGGAATCTCACCTAGAATCTATCCCAGAGTAAACCCCAATGTCTATTCCAGAGTCTACCCCAGAATCTCCCCCAGAGTTTTCCCCAGTGTCTATCCCAGAGTCTAACCCAGAATCTACCCTGGAGTCTATCTTGAAGTCCACCCCGGAGTCTATCCCAACATCTACCCCAGCATCTACCCTGGATTCTATCCAGGAGTCTACCCAGGAGACTACAACAGAGTCTAGCCCACTGTCTATCCCAGAGTCTACTCCAGAGTCTATCCAGGAGTCTATGCCAGAATCTACTCTAGCATCTACCTTGGAGTCTATCCAGGAGTCTACCCAGGAGACTACAACAGAGTCTACCCCACTGTCTACCCCGGAGTCTATCCCAGAGTCTACCTTGGGGTCTACCTCGAAGTCTACCCCAGAGTCTATCCCGAAGTCTACCCCAAAGTCTATCCAGGAGTCTATTCCGGAATCTATCCCAGAGTCTATCCCAGACTCTATCCCAGAGTCTCTTCAGGGAACACTGTACGTGAGGCAGGGCTGTATCCACACAGTGAAGATAAAGGAGAAGAATTAATCAGTCATCATGTAATATAATTTATAGATAAACGTGAATATTTATTACAGTATACTAACTGTAATGATTGGCTGAAGCTGCAGACTTTTGCACTTTGTCTTTATATATCTCTTATAACTTAGTCTTCTTTGCTGGCTTTTACCATTGCTTACTAAATTACTAAATGTTTTTATTGATTTACTACTGGGAGTTCTGAGTTATTACGTTCTGAGGGGAAAAGCAGTTTTTTGAATGATCACTTAGTATGTGCGTGTGTGTGTGTATGTGTGTATGTGTGTGTGTGTCTTGTCATTCAGATAAAGGGAAAGAAGGCCACGGCCGTCAATGGTTTAGCTGGCAAACAGAAGCTGGACAAGAACCAACCCCAAAAGTCCAATGGAACCAACGGCTCTGTGCCAGTGAAATGCAACAATTCAAGTAAGAGAACAATATCGGATACGTTTCTAATGCCTACCCTGAGCAGACTTCATGTCTGGGTGCATGACCCCATTTATTCAACCAACGGGTTCTTTCTAAGAAAGCCTGTGTGGAAAAATGATAATTGCAGTTGTGGGTTAATGTTGTGAGCACTAACGCTGTTTAGTAAACTCAGTCACCCCGAATTCACCACCAGAGACGGGCACCCAGCCATACGGCTCCAGATCCACTCACAACTGTTAACGGTTTACTCAGGGGCGGCGTTTATAAAGATCGTAAAAATACTCAGTCTGACTTTCTGTCAGCTGTGAAGCAGATTGTATTAATGAACTTCTTAAAGCTTTTTCTAAAGAGTATATATCCTAAAGAAAGAAGATGCTTTTAAAAGTTGGGTCACAGAGGTTCCAAAGTTTAGCTTTTTAGAAAAAAAATCTTCCTGACTAATCAGGTTGTAAGCTGTGATGCAAGCGAGGTACAAGAGTCTAGTGCTGATGAAAATAATGAATCACTGATTTTTCAGTAAAATGTGAATGACACAGGCTACGGTCACATTACAGGCCACTTTACTGAGGTCAGATTTTTTTGGTCAGATTGGATTTGCATATCTTGACAGTTTACCTTCATAGTTACCAGAAATGTTTATCCAACTCTAATGTGGACGCGTCTGTCCTCTGAAATGGCTCAGTACATCTTTGCTCGCCCCATTTAGGTTAAAACACGAAATATTTGACCGCTCATTTATTTCAAACAATAGATGTATATTTAGTAAAGATTTGCTCGGGAATTTGCTCTGCGAGGATGGAAGTGTAACAGTGCCAAAATTCCTTGAAGCAAAATATCATGACGAAATACATGAACTCAGCAGAAATTTGCATTAAAAATGGTAGAATTTGAACATTTATGTGTTTGAAATTTAATACTGAATAGAAAAGAAAAAATCTCTTAGCACTTACAATGCTTGAAATTTTCGGGATTCTTTTGTAGTTGTATATTTTAAATGAAAATGTTATTCAATTTGTGTTTAAAATTTAGTGCAATAATATTGACCTTACCAAATTGTTGTTCGAAAATATACAGTACACTACTCACAATAAGTTAGGGATATTGTTATGTACATGAGTGCTTTTTCTATTTGCTTTGAATTTGCATGAAATAAGTAAAATTTCCCTTTGATATTACTAATAATGTA
The DNA here is from genome assembly GCF_024256425.1 of Clarias gariepinus. Taxonomy (NCBI): domain Eukaryota; kingdom Metazoa; phylum Chordata; class Actinopteri; order Siluriformes; family Clariidae; genus Clarias; species Clarias gariepinus. The sequence continues at coordinate 29,211,212 of NC_071113.1, forward strand.
TGAGAAGAAACACCATTTTCATTAGTTTAATATTTATTACCCCCAACAAAAATTGAGACAATAACAGGGATAACCCCAAATAACAAAAATTGACGATGTCAGCAGCGGGTGTTTCCACCATTTGCCGCAGTGACAGCTTGACAGCGACGTCTCATGCTCCTCACTAGCCTCATGATGATGTTCTGAGGCAATGCGTTCCACTCTTCCACAAGTGGAAGTGGAGTGCTACACACTCCTGAGTCGCGGTGGAGTGGTGGAGTCGGTTTAGGAAACCCTAGTACCCCTTGCATCTCGTAAACGGGCCTACAGCTTAGGCAATTGCATAACAATGTCCAAGTGCATAGGTCTTTAGCTACTGGTCATCGTTGTGGTCTGTCACTCGTGAGGCTCCACTCCTGGGTCTGTCATGAACTCTGCCAGTAGTTCTGTGTCTTGATACAAGTCTGCTGATGAAACTTTGAGACACACCAAGTTTACAAGCAACATCTGACTGCCTGCCAGCGACCCGAAGGCGCGCAAGGCACGTTCATGGCTGTTTAAATGATGAACTTGGAATGACTTACTGACAGTACCAGCTTTTTACACCCACAAAATGTTAAACTTGATGCCACATTGAAAACGGTTGTCTTTTGAGATTGGCCCCAATATAAGGCACACCTGTACACAATGAGAAAACGAAAAATGAGGTGTGTCTATCACCCCAATACAACTGCCTCCCTATCCCAAAAATGTCTGAAGAGAAACAAACACCGTATGTATGACATCCACTAACTCTCTCACAATATCCCTAACGTATTTTTCAACCTCACAAATTCAGGTTGACAAAATTCATGTGCAATTTGATTTAATGCTTTTAATATAATCATTTTATTCAGTGTATATATTGTGTATTCCATAAAAGCAGCCTCATTCTGTAAATTCAGACTTTTTAAAGAGTACAGTAGTAGAAAATAAAAGCTTTTTAGGTTTTATTCTGATTTCTGAATACTCCGCAGGTGTGGATCAGTATAAATACGGGAAGAACAGAGTGGAAGCGGACGCTAAGAGGCTCCAGGCGAAAGAGGACGAGCTGATGAAAAGAAAGCAGGAGATTCGGCACCGTCTCACTCAGCTGAAGAAAGACAGAAGAGACCTGCGCACGGCCATCGAGAACACCAACGGTGAGGAGAATGACCAGCTGGTTTCAAACATCAGACACAGAAAAGCAGAAGAATGGGTGAAGGGATAAATAAATAAATAAATAGGATTAGTTTCTCAAAATAGAAGATTAAGGTTTACAGGTTTACTCTCAGGAGCGTGTGAAAACCCATATCAGAAGGTCATACTGTATACTAGACATGGTGGCAAACGTTTGTGATTTTGGGTTACTGCTGGTACACGAGCGCCACCTAGAGGTACTAAGAGTTTCACTTTTACATTTATCACGGATGTGTCCTCTTGGCAGAATCGAGTGTTTGGATCAGCACTAAAAATAAAATATATTGTTGTTTCTTGGCAATTAAAATGAAATCTGGTTTATGTGTGCATATGTGTGTGCGTATGTGTGTGTGTGTAGGTAAGCGCTCACAGGCCTCACTGACGGAGCGACTGAAGAAAGTGGAGGATGAGTGTAAGGTGAAAGAGGAAGAGCGAGTGAACCTGGAGCTGGAGCTGACGGAGGTGAAGGAGAGTCTGAAGAAGGCTCTGAGTGGAGGCGTCACACTCGGACTCACCATCGAACCCAAAACCAGCAGCTCCAGTCCACAGGTGTGTGTTGGTTATAAACATCCTATAACACTGTACAAAGTTACTGCACACTCTGGATTGTAAGTGTATATATGTTTAATATGTATGTGTGTGTGTGTGTGTGTGTGTGTGTGTGTGTGTGTTGTGCAGTCTCCAGTGTCGGTCAGGCGCACAGTGGACAACTCCCCCATCTCCAGCTGTGACACCAGCGACACAGAGACCTGCTCCCTGCCAGTCAACAGCGCCTCCTTACTGCGGCGCCAAGTACCGCAGAAAAACCCTCCTGTACGGGGCCATGTGCTCAGAAAGGCCAAGGTCAGCTCTCTCTCTCTTTCTTTTTCTCTATCTCTCTCTCTCTCACTCTCACAAACACACACACACACACCCTCTTTACCAAATATCATAGAGTGTAAGGCCCAAGCAATGACTCAAACATCTAGACCATCATCATTAAAATACAAGCATGAGGAACGCTCTAGATAGATAGATAGATAGATAGATAGCAATTTCTCTTTTGGATTAATAAAGTTCTTTGAATCTTAAGGCTAGATAGATAGATAAAAAGAAATGCAAAAATAAGAAAAAAATTTAATTTAAGTGGACTGTTTAATATTTAGCAAAAAAGTAAAAGTAAATGAAGTCATTAAATGTCATTTCTTTTCTTTAAAAACTGTTTTGGAAAACAATGCTTTTATTTAATTTGTAGAATAAAAAGAAAGTGAGAAAGAAGAATCACATTTTTGTTATTTATTTTATTTCAAATTTACTTTAGAAAGAAAGTAACTATCAAAACAGCTGCTTCCCTTTATTTATATAATAATAATAATAATAATAATAATGGTACAGATACTTTTATTTAATGTGTAGAATAAATTCTTTATTTTTTTATATTTAAAAAATGGGCTGTTAAACAAGTAAATAATAAACTGTAATAAATATGTAAACAAACAAATAGTACAATTTAAAAAATTCTGTATAAATGTTACCATGACATCAGGTGCCTTTATTTAATAGATAGATAGATAGATAGATAGATAGATAGATAATAAAAATAAAAAAAAAATTTAAAAGGCAAAAAAAACTGTTCTGAAAAATATAAGAAGAAAAAAACTGAAAAGCAATAAGGGGAAAAATATCTGTACATTTCTTAATATTTTTAAAGGTCAAGTGTAAAACTCTACCGCCTCACCAGCTGCTTTCTGTTTATTTAAAATGACAAACGAAATGTTCTTATATTTGATGTCTAGAATAATTACTTCTTTATATTTAAAAATTGCAATACATTGTCAGAAAAGTGTATTGCGATATAATTTATCATGATATCAATATTATATGCTTGTATTGTCTATCCTTTAGTAGATAAGCAGAAAATGTTGAAATTTTGCTCAAAACTTTAATTACTCTTTTTTTCAGGATTTCTTTGTTTCTTTGTTTGTGTGTGTATTAATTATTTGTATTTTAATATATTGATTATGGTTTGTTTTGCAGGAATGGGAGATGAAATCTGGCACGTAAACACTTACGTTCAGCTTCTTTATTATTGTTATTGTTATTACTGTATTGTTTTTTTTTTTCCTGTTTGTATTTATTTAAATTTGCATTTAGAAGTGAATAAAGAGCAAATCAACTGAAGCAGAGACACATCATGAGGCAGGAAACATCCGAGCGTGATCACACGAGCTCGAAGGTCCTGCAGTGAGTTTAGATTAGACCGCTAAAGCCTCATAATCTGGCGTAAAGGTTATTCTGATTATTTTGTTTGTTTGTTTTTTTTATTATTTGTTTGTTTCTTTTCTGGTCCATCAGCGTGGCCATTTTAGCTGTTGAGCTTCTTGAGTCTGACATTTTAAAGGAAAAAACACTTTGAAAGTATTTATTTGTAAATGTTTAAATGCAAGCCTTTCTCTGTGTTTGTGTTTGTATTTAAAGCTTTATACAGCGGTTTATTTGGCCTCATGCCAGGTCTTAACTTAGCTTTTAAGGGTTTTTGTATGTATAATGAAGCCAACGAATCCAAACCTGAGCTTCCTGATCGTTAGACATCGTTCAACAGGAAAGTGGAAG